>NC_092859.1:17656092-17688597 GCF_032062135.1 Pyxicephalus adspersus
CCCGATTCGCTGCGAGATCGAACTTAAAATTCTCGCTCGCTCATCCCTACTCGCTAGGAACATTTTAATGTAGTGACTGCACAGGAAAAAACCCTGCAAGGACAAGTATATAAAACACTTGGGGTGGGAGCTGAGGTGCAAGAAAATATAAGCAATAACTAAAAAGGCAAAGTGCACCCTATACTCGGTCTTTGTTTTTCGGTTAGTCTCGTAGTTTCAGAGTTGGCTGTGCTATGTACACTTAATATGTTATACTTAACCTATGTCCTCAGGTTCTTTCCAGTGAAAGCCCAGGATGTACTTGTCCCTACATTGCTGCTGTGGGGTGAGCTTGAAGTATTTTTAGAGGCAGCAATGGTACCAGAGATGCAGCAATATGTCCATGCTCCGTTCCAGGCTGAGATTATACAACATGCAAGCCATTGGCTACAGCAAGATCGCCCTGAAGAAGTCAACAGGATCATGAGGGACTTTTTAAGCCATGAGATACCATTGTCTACTCACCAGTGACATATATAAATAAGAAGGGGTATTGTTAAGCAGAGCCTGATTGAAGTGCCTAGTTTTCCGTTGCTCACCGACCATGTGGAATTTAGGACTATAGCTAAAAAATGAAGTGTTCTGCCATGTTTGCTGGTATCCATGGAAATCTTGGCATTCATTTTAACTAGAAGGAGGGTATGTTTTTAAAAAGACTGCTCCAGAAAGGGACAAGAATGAGTCTCATCAACAATGCAGAATGAGGCCAAAGAAATATGAAAAATCACAAATTGTCCTGAAGATAAATAAACGCTGTTCAACTGCAGCAGAGTCAAGGACTGCAAACCAGATTGTACCACCACCTAAGCAGTGGCGTTGCGACATCAACCTGTGCTTTAATCAGTGAAAGAAAGCCATGGCCAAAAACATATTGTTTGAACATTTCAATGCCTCTTTCAGTATACATGTCTATTTTCATTAATCTTTTACACTTCTGTTTGCCATTTCATCTTTTTATTTCAAGGATGGATCACCAGAGAATGGAGTTCTCCTTAAACCTTGATTCAATATCTGAGGCATACAAACAAAAAAAAATTGTAATTTAATTTTAGGAATTTTAATTTTTCCATGTGTCCTCCCTGAAACCAAGGCCTTCTCCGTTATACTGTCCGTGTAGTGCTGAATATGCATTTCCTATAATAAGAACATACATTTCATCTTGGTGGCATGTAATGAAGTTATTAAAAATTTTATTTTCAGTTTAATAGTCAAATGATTGGCATTTTGAAGAGTATTTTTTTCTTCCACTCTGAAATATTCTATGACTAGCAAAAGTGTGCCTGTTCTGGAACAGCCAGGGTCGGGAATGGAGAAAGATGGTAGATGCATGGGTGCGAGCAGGGAAATTGGAGTTTTAGCAGGTTCGTGGTGACAGTGTGAAAGTAAAGGGGGTCAGGCGGAGTGGTAATTTTGAGGGGGTTGCAGAGTCAGCAGGTAGTACAATACTGAATATGGGGGGAGGGTATGGTATTGGGGATTATGGTAAGAGGTGTAGGAACAAGGGTAGCAGAGCCAAGAGGGCCCATTGCTTCAGAGAGCCCATAGCAGCCGTCCTCATGACCACTATCTGGGCACCTGTTCAGACTTCTTATTAATACAGCCGGCACTGTTTACAGCAGTGAGTGCCAAAGAAGTAACATTGACGGGTGAGATGGTGAGGTTCCATACTGACGGAAATCATGTTGCTTTCCAAATGGTAAATTAGGACTCCAAAGTAAAGATAGGACCTATATGTAATGGAGGGTTACTGGTGTGAAGTAACTTGCGGAAGCCTTGCCATAAATTGGCACTTGGACCCATAGATCTGTAGCTAAAAGAGCCGACAGTGGTGGTGCAGAAGGAAGAAGGACTCGGGTCTAATTTCCATAATGGGGCCCAAAGTTTTGTAGTAATACCATTGCTCCAATTTACATCATTTTGCTTTTTTTAGTTGTACTTAATTTCAATACCAAGTTGAACAACTGAACTGTTCAAAACTGTGCACATTTTTTTATTTCCTGGTTAAAAGGCAACTTTAAAGCCCTTGTTTACTTTTATGAGGACACACAGAAGAAATTGGTACGCTTTGTACTTTGTACTTTTGGAATTACTTTTGGAAGTGGCTCATTATATGAAACTCAACCAGTTAAAGCTATATATACAATGAAAATACATAAATGCTTACTGTTTTACCTGCCAAAAATGTGTGTTTGTGATCCCCCTATCACAACATTTTTTACACAATACAGCCAGATGAGCAAAAAAAGGAAAAACATTTAGTAAATCCTTGGAATACATTTTCTTATGCCTTTAAATACACTACAAGTACAGCAAAATACATTTTTCGTGTTCCAGAAATATATAATGCTTCTACCTTCTTCTTGAACACAATAACACAACTCTGAATTCCCAGAAACATTGTAAGAAAAACAGCCCTCATCTCACCCCCTCTTCTCATCTCCATAACCCTTTTTGGGCAGGAAGAGAGTTCAGGAAGTTATCTACTGACAAGATTGCTGTAGGGATCAGCAGGTATATTTTGTAATATTATTATTGTATTTGTATAGTGCTGACATATTATGCAGTGCTGTACAAAGTCCATAGTCATGTTACTAACTGTACCTCAAAGGAGCTCACAATCTAATGTCCCTACCATCAGCATATGTTATTAACCTCCCTGGCGGTCTTATTATGTCAGTATTTTTTTTGCCAAAAGCAGTACATTTTTTGTGCACGGAAATTTATTTTACATTGTAGGCCTAAAATTCTTAGGCACAACTCACCAAAATATGTCCAATATTTATCAAATTAAATAAATGTAATAATAATCTTGAATTAAAAAAACATAAAAAAACTGAAACCTGTAATATAACTGTACAGTAGCATGTATATCTATATATTGATTACTTTGTATTGGATTCCGGACAGGACACTGGAGGGACCATGTAAGTATTTTTTTTAATTTTTTTTAGCGACCCCATGGTTGGGGGTTACCCCTTTCAGCATGTTTTGTTTAGCCCAAGCCACACTCGGGAATACCACTCAGGGGGTTAACACAGTCTAAGGCCATTTTTGGAATAAGCCGATTACCTAACTGCATGTTTTTGGGATATGGGAGGAAACCCACACAAACACAGAGAGAACCTGTAGACTCCATGCAGATAGTGTCCTGGCCCAACCTAGGACCTAGCGCTGCAAAGGAGTGCTAACCACCAAGCCACCGGGCCACCCTAACAAGCATGTTATGACATGCTATGGTTATACTATACTATGATTCTTACCTGCCTGCAATGTAGAGTCTGCATTTCTTATATTTGCACACGTGTACATTTACATATTTGTACCAAGATACAGCTGGCAGCTATTACAATAAGACTCTTCTCATATGTTACTCTAGATGGCGCTATCTAAAACTAAATTCTCATTGTGTCTCCTGACCTAAACCCCCCTGCATGGGATGTAGCAGGCTGAACTTGAAGTGCAGGTTTTGTAAATTTCCTTGTGCAGTCATGCAGAGATTTCAGAAACAAAATCCCAGCAGAGAATACAGAGGAAGAACAGAAGAAGTTGATGACATTCTGTGGAAGCCTGTTGTCTATGTACACTTCATCGTCTTACTTAATCTGAGGAAACAAAGTATAACAGATTTACAAAAACACATTAATATACTGTGTCCTCTCCTCCTGTGTCACTGTCTGTATCTGTGTGTCATTTGCAACCCCTATTTAATGTACAGCGCTGCGTAATATGTTGGCGCTATTTAACCTCCCTAGCGGTTCATTTCTTTCCGGTTTTTTATGTCTAAAAGCGGTACATTGTTTTTCATGAAAATTTATTTTACAGTATAATAATAGTATGAGTATAATAAAGTTTGAAACACAAAATCATCTAAAAACAATAATCTAAATAATTAAAAAATCTATATATTTAAAGAAAAATTTAATTTAAAAAAAAAAAAAAAAATACACATTACACTCATACTATTATATATACTGTAAAATAAATCTTCTTGAAAACAATGTACTGCTTTTACACATAAAAATCCAATGTATTGCATTCAATACAGGTATTTTGTATTGAATGCAATACAAATGGATTTTGAATCTCCCGCCCCGCCCGGCTGGGATGTACACACGCACCAACGTCACTGGGAACTCCGGAGCAGAAGCAGAAAGAAGACGGAGATCTCAGCGCTGGACGGCGCGGGACCCCGGCGGATCAGGTAAGCGCTCTATTTACTAACCTTCCCTAGGTGTTCCAACCCCGAGTGTGACTCGGGGTTACCACTTGCAGCAACTTTTTTCTTAAATACTGTTTATTATTATTATTATTAGACTCAAAATATAACTTCTAGATTTGAGGCTTTTTTTCTTGTAGATAAAAGATGTAATATCAGCAATACAAAATTAGATTTTCTTTTGATGTTACTAATCCAAAGGGAAATCAGGCAGGGCCACACACATGAAATAATACTTTTTGCCCCAGGAATGTATGGTGGAGAGGACACTTAGTAAATTGTGATAAAAAAAGATGATGCTGGGCCAAGATTTGGTGCAATGGGACTGATTTAATAAAGGTCTGGGGAGGATACACGTTTATCCATAAAGCTGGGTGATCAAGGAAACCTGGAATGGATTTCTTCAAAGTTATTTGCTATTTGCTAGCAAATGTTTTAATCCTGGACCAGATCCATTCCAGGTTTGCTGGATCACCCAGCTCCACTAATGAAAGTGTATCCTTTCCAGCTTTGCAGAGCATTAATAAATCAGACCCAATAAGTAAATTCAGGTTGACTATTTGTGCGGATGGGGTAGCACATGGGAGACCAGAGAAACTGGGATGAAATAAATGTTGTATACCTATAACATAGATAGCCAAATTCCATCATCTGAATCTTTTAATCCTTATTCTTGCACTGTCTCTGGAACTAGGCTTATAAATAGAAAAAGGATAGCCAATCTCAGTAAGGATAACTACAAACCATTTGCTGCTATATACAGTAAAATAAATGATGATGTCAAGAAACATGTAACGTTTTTACATACATAAATGATTGACTATCAAATGTATTACAAATGAATCATATCAAATGATATGTATGAAATTACTTTGCTCACTAGTAGGTTTTATGCTAGGTATTATAAGAATAATTCTCATTCATTGAAAGGTGAAATAAAGAATGAATGTTGCATAGTATGGTATAAATGTTTTTAAAGTAAAAAAAAGACATTTACCTAAAAACCAAAGTGCATTCTGAGTGTATGTGAATAGATATAAAATCTAACTTGTCTTTCTGGCAGTGATGTAAGGTCATCATGATGGAGATCTGATGTGCAGGAACAGTGAGATGAGAAAAGACACAAGAGAATCTTAAAGTAGAAATAATATTATTATTATAATTATTATTATTATTGTTATTAATAATAATAATAATAATAATAATAATCAGGATTTTTATAATGCAAACATATTATGCAGCGCTGTACATTAAATAGGGGATGCACAAGACAGACAGAAAGAGATAGTGACACAGGAGGAGGAGAGGACCCTGCGCAGAAGAGCTTACAATCTAGGAGGTGAGGGAAGTAACACAGAATATGAAGGAAGATAACTATCCTTAGAATAAAAAAAATAATACTTTACCTCTGCAGAGCCCTTAATCCATCTGAAGCTGTCCTCAATTTGGCCCACACTGTCCTGAGATCCTTCTTCATCTCCTCTGGGCGCCGCCATCTTCTTCTGTCTACATCGCCCAATCTTGCAATCCACAGGAACGAGGTCAGGGGTAGCCTGCTGGAAATGGGGAAAAACAAAACAAAACTAATTTTCAAAAAAAAAAGCACATTTTTTACATTTTATTAGAAGCTTATCTAATATTATTATTACTATTTTTAATATTATTATTATTATTATTAATAAACAGGATTTATATAGCGCCAACATATTACGCAGCGCTGTACACTAATAGGGACTACCCCATATAAAGTAACAATGTTGATGATAGGTCACATTACCTATTTTAGAACTTCACCTTAGAGCTGCTAGAAAGTAAGATAAATTCATACTCGCCTATATTGATGATCTATTGATTATGCAGCAGTCTGATTATCTGAATATATTAAATGACCAGGTGTTTCTATGAATGGAATTTTTTCCTCCGCTGATGGCACGGACATATTGCAAGATGACAGTGCCAGGATTCATCGGCCTCAAATTGTGAAAGATTGGTTCAGGGAGCATGAGGCATGACTTTCACACATGGATAGGCCAGACCCTAACCCTTGGGATGTGCTGGAGAAAACTGGTCCAACTCTTCCATCATCAATACAAGATTTTTTTGAGCAGGGAAGGGTTATCACTGGAACAAGAGACCCTATCAGGAGATCTTCACTACTCTTGTTCCAGGAATAATGCAACATTTAGATTCAGTGACAATGGTCCCCAGAACAAATAAGGGGGTGGAACCTAAAAGGGGTTCTATCACTTCCTTAATTCACACAAAGCAAAAGAAAAGGTTTGGGCTTTGCATATACTAAAAAAACTAATTTAAATATACTAAAAAAATTATTATCAATTAAAAGAGATTTTAGTGGTTGGGTTTACAAATCCTTTCACTGCCTTGTGTATTAGAGTACTGGTTTATAGGACCTGGGCATATAAAACAAGGATCTGCTGCAATATACAATAATAAATGTTCTATAGCATATTGTTCATGCCATTGGCACTATATAGCAGGTCTATGAGACCCAAGCTGGTGTTGAAGACTGTTCCAGTGTTGATGTGAATCTTTATCTTCCTGCAAAGCACGGAGTCCTTCCTCAATCATTGAGAAACTTTCAATTCCACTGTATAGTAATAAAAAAATGTATTTGTGGGAAACCAGCATTGTGTAATTAAATTGCTATGATCAATCCAGTCTGTTTGCAGCAGTTGTGCCCCCAAATACATTGATTTATAAGACCCGATGTCCTTGCCTTAGTGAACTTCTTAGAAAGAACTGCCCAAGAAAAAGTTTTGTATGGTCTATTGGTCCTCACTTGACTGCACCTGCACTTTGTCCACACAAAATGTGATCTCATCTGTGATGAAAACAGCAGAAATGTAATTCTTGGTCAAGACAGCCGAACAGGATTCGATTAATCAGAAGTCTTACACAACAATGGGGCTGTGTTTAATTTGGCTGCATTCACTGTAAACACCTGACACCTGAGTAATTCAATTACAAAGATTGGAGATTGCAGTGACAAAACCCTTTTGTAAATAGTGTACCTGTACTTGGAAGCTGGTCAAGTTTTTTTATTTATGTGTTATTCAATATACCTTGTTTCGCAGAGTACATCCGCCAAAAATAATTTTTTAGGCTTGGGCTAATGCCAGCAGGTTCATTCGCTTGGCTTTTCATGCAAGCACGCATGGGTATCCCAATGTAGTGATATCTTACTTTTTATCAGCCATGTCTGTGACTTATCTCGCTTTGTATTTGACAACCTATTGCTTATATATATATATATATATATATATATATATATTTATAATTATTATGAATCCTTCCCCCTACTCCTCTTTTGCTGCATCTCTTTGTAGTTCTCTTCATTGGCTTCCATTTCACCTTGGAATCGAATTTAAGCTCCTGTGCTTTGCGTTCAAATCCCTCTGCAGTTCTTGTCCCATTTACATTTCTGACCTGATAGAAAAATACTCCCCTAACCGCTCTCTCCACTCCTCCAATGACCTACTAATGACTTCCTCACTCGTAACCTCCTCACACGCACAGCTCCAAGACTTTTCTAGAGCTGCCCTGACTCTCTCGTCCTGTTGGGCTTGCTCCTACTTTCTGCTTCTTTAAAAAAAAAACCTAAAACCCAACTTTTCCAACTTGCCTATCTGTCTTCTTCTGTGTCTTGGAACCCTCACTACTTTCTACCATTCCATATCTCCCCCCTCTTATTGTGTGTTACTTCCCCCACCTCTTAGATTGTAAGCTCTTCGGGGCAGGGTCCTCTCCTTCTGTGTCACTGTCTGCGTCTGTCATTTGCAACTCCTATTTAATGTACAGTGCTGCGTAACATGTTGGCGCTATATAAATACTGTTTAATAATATAAGGAACAGCAAAAATTAGTCAGTGCAGATGGTTGGCATAAAGTCGATCTTAATATATCATAATTTTAAATTTTAAAGGTTTTATCAAAATTTTTCAGAATCAAATTACAGTTACGTTGTAGGCATATACAAATATAACAAAACAAATATTCCACACATTAATGGAACAACACTGTAGGCATATGGTTTTGGCATATTAAAAAATAAAAACATAATGAGAAAATAGTGTTATAACAATTTAAACATTTTAAAAGAAACATTAATTATATTCATGTCAAGCGTGCAGAAACTTTTTTTTTTTTAAAGAAAAAAAATTCAAAACATAATATATGACAAATAGAAGTGAATACCTCACATAGATACCACTTAACATAATTATAATTTAATATATATTGGACTTCTCTTTCCAGCATGCCCATTAACGTGCCCCACTCAACTAAAAAAAAAGCAAAGAACTGGTATAGTGATAACATGTTGGTAACCAAAACACAGACAACAAATGACCAGTAGCAAATGAGGGCAATGAAGGTCTATATATTTATATGAAGGTATAGAGGGACCTGCTATTTATGCAAAAAATCATTTTACCTGGCTGATCCTGCAAGTCACAGTGATCACTTTACCTTCAAGTTAAATATTGATTCAATAAAGATAATGTAGATGCATATATTCAGTGGGGGAGAGAAACTTAAGTCTACATACACAAGTGTAATGGTTCGTGTCCGATAATCAGCTCAGGGCCGATATCGGACAAGAATGACCGTCCTCACGGATCCATGGACGAAAGAATATAATGCAAGTAAAGGGGGGATAACTCAGCGGGGAGCAACTCCATCGTTCCTCCTCTCCCCTCTCCATAGAGCAAAACAGCACTTGCTCATGCATCGTGCAGTTGTTGGAAAGGATCGTGAAAGATCCTTTCCAACGACAATTATTGCACTTGTGTACATAGCCTAACACTAAGGTGCAAAACAGTAGGGGTAAAGATTATTGGTCTAGATTGGATTGCAGTAATTTGCAACTAAAGTCAGCTGATTATAAGAAAAAAAGATTATCAACATTCCTGATATGGGGGAACTCAAGTGATATACCAAATGGCCTGACATAATATTCAGTAAATAGAATGCTAATAAGCAAGCAAACAAAACCAAACATTGCAGACATACTATAGAATATAGGTAAGACTATGGGCATACTGCAACATGTTCCGCGCAATAATCCACAAGGCAACCATTTGCAGGAACCTAGGGCTAAATGGAGAGATCACCTAACTGATTGGTGGTGCACAGGACAAGCATCACCAGTATCACCTGTATCACCAATATAAAAGCAGATTTCGTCAGGTCCCATTTATCAAGGACATTTATTTTGGGGCCCGCCTAGTTTATACAGGCAAAAATTCAGCAATAAATATAGGTAACAAAGAGCACAACATACCCTGGAAGGGCACTGCATATAAACTGATAGGCCAAAAAAAGTCACACTAATAACTCATTGGACCATGTTTTACTTTGCTTACAGCATTCATTCCTCCAGTATTGTTTCTTTAAGCCTATTCATTGTTACACCTTTTTATTTGCACCTAGTTGCATTAATTTGTCACCAAGATCTTGTACTGACGATAGAAGAGTCAGGCCAATGTGTAAAGTCTTCTCCATCACATCCCAAAGATTCTCATTAGGGCTCTGTGTTGGCCAATCCACGTGTGACAATGATGTCTCATTCTTCTTAAACCACTTTTTCACAATTTGAATCTTGGTGTTGTCATCTTGGAATATACCGGGAGGAAAAAAAATCCATTGATGAAAAAACCCTGTAAATTCAAGTAGTCAGCTGATTTGTGCACATCTGACCATACAGCCAAAAGTTAAGGAAGTATTCTTTTTTTGTTCCAGCATGCCTGCTCTATAAAAACATGGTTTGACCAGTTTGGTGTGAAGAAAGTTAAATGGTGTCCACCGAGCCCTGACTTCAACCCTACTGTCCACCTTTAGGTTTAATTAAAAAAGTGATGATGAACCAGGATTTCTTGTACAGAATCCCTCCAGGATAAGTTCATTACCTTAATCCACAAAGTTTTTTTGGCTGAATGGACACACATTTCTACAGGAACACTACAACATTTTGTGGAAAGCCTCCTAAAAGAATGGAGGCTGTTATAGACAGGATAAGTAGGAGTGTGAGAAACTCCACATTGAATATCCATGATTTTGGAATGGGATGTCTAACAGGTTCTTATAGCAACTGTTAACAAGTTTTAACAAGTTTTTGACCATACGAAGTATATCCAGAAATACTGAAAAAAATAAATCCTCCTTAATGAGAAGATTGTACAAAACTCTATGACCCAATCACATTGAAAGCTGGAAATTGCTTCTTTCCTCTGACAGTCTATGGGAATTAAGTGTATCGAATTAGAGCAATTCAGAAAATGTTAAGCTTCTGCATTTCACTTATAGGCTCCCAGGCATGTCAAGACTGAGAAACTAGTTTTGTGTAGATGTGACACATTTTAATTTAGATGTCTAGAAAAGCAAGGAAATTGAATATTTTGCAATGTATACCTGCAAAATCTAGCTATAGATTGGGAAAGAAAAGTTTATAGCCAATTCCTGATCCATCAATCACATCCGGCTGTATCATTTCTTTATATTGTGCGGTATAGCTTTATAAGTCATATGGAATTCATAAAGGAGCTGCACCACAGGGTCATATGTGTGGTTTGTCAATGAAGGATAAAGGGACAGGTTCACTTCAATACCCCTTTACCTTTTTCTATGGTGACTCATGTTATTATTATTATTATTATACACTATTTATATAGCGCTGACATATTACACAGCGCTGTACAAAGTCCATAGTCATGTCACCAGCTGTCCCTCAAAGGGGCTCACAATCTAATGTCCCCATAGTCAAGTTAAAATAAACTTTAGAAAAATATGGCAATGACCATTGCCTATCACTGGCTTTAATACTTTATATGTTACTAACATGGAAGAATCATGTACACAAAATTATGGTCACTTTATGCTTGTTCTGGTTCAGTGGCTCCAAAATTTAAAAGGTTATTAGGATCTAGATGAACTAGAATTCCTAATATTCTCTTAGAATAGATTTTCTTTATAGAGGCATTGAAACTGTGATTTTTTTGTTATAGGAAACATCTACAAATATTAGCTGTGCCTAAAAGCCTATCCTACTTCCTCAGTTCTTCCTACAAAACATCAGCCCACCTTTTGTACATATATATCTGCACCTTGAGACTGAAAGCTGTATATCTGCAATGAGAGATCATCTAAGATTCTGCTATACAAACTACTAGTCTCCCCAGATTTGGACTACTATTTTATGGTGTCACGTCCGTGCTGCTGTAACAGATCCCCGCAGGACCAGGGGATCTGTGCCGCTGTCTTTGTCACCCACCTTACATTTCTCTGCGGCAAGCAGTAACCCTGTTCTGGAATCCTGTCTGCTGGTCACTTCTTGGTCTCAGTCATTTGATCCACTGAGAGCTGCCCCTTTACCCCAGAGAACCAGCACTCCCTCTGCTGGCAGAAGTGTAAACTCCACCTGAGCTGACTCTGCTCCAGCACTCCCTCTAGTGGTGGGTTCTCTCACTTGTTGGTCATGTGACTCCCATCTTCCACACGACCTGCCCTCTAAAAGTCACCTTTAGGCTCTGTTTCCAGGCTCCAGCTATTCCTGTATTTGTCTCCAGTTACTGATTCTCCTGTGTAATGACTCTTTGAACCCTGACTAATCCTGATTGCCGCCTGCCCTGACCTCTGGCTTGTTTGACTACACTTCTGTTTAATGTTCCAGCACCTCACCTGATTCCTGTCTGTCAGTAGTCACCTGCTTCTGCATGCATGGAGGCTGCAACCTTGCAGTTGTCTGCAGCGTGACATCTTCACCTCTAGAGGCTCTAGTGATAACCAGGCAGCTGCTTAGATTCTGCGCCCCGCGCACTACTGTGCCAACTGAGGTGGTGACACCATCCTGTCCTGCAGTACCCTGACAGCTGCTCACTGTTTTCCTTAATGGAGAGAAAGCTGTACCTGAAGACTTGCAATGAAAGAATCTTCTTGCTGCATCTTTATCAATTCAGTGGTTTTTCCTGCACTCATTCTGCTTTTTGATTATTAACCCAGCAGTCTTTAGATCCAGATATAAAAGAACATACTAATAACATCAATAGGTGAATCCACTGCTTACATTATAGGATACTAAAGACTCCAGTGGTTGATGCAACGGAAAGATGATAGCCTGGACAGTGCCACTTTGAGAATGATGGGCATTTCCAGCAATGGCACATTCATATTTATGTGTACTTTATTGAGTATACATAACTCACATTGGCATCTACAGGTTACCCACCTGTCCTGGCAGACACACCAATGCTAATCTGGGCTGAATACTAAATACCAGTGTATACCAACAGCAATGTTATTTGCAGGATCTGCTGAACTACATGCAGCTTAGCTCTACTTACTTTGCAGTTAGCTGAACTCAAAAAACTTTTATGTACAAATGTGTGAAAATAAGAGTGTGGGAGGTCATTTTACACTGAACATAACTGACAGCCTGCCAGTGATGCAAGTAACTAATGCTGCAGGCAGATTCTGTTTTTCTTTTTCTTAAGGCTGAAAATATTACTTTGAACACTGATGCATAATCAGTACCAATGAAATGTCATCTGGTTCACACTGTAAAGTAATTAGGACATTTTCAGAAGTGATATTCATACTTCTGTGACATTAAGCTTTTTGCTTCAATTGCTTGTCAATCTCTAAACTTTTTTCTTTAGTTTTGTATAGAGTGGGAATTACATGTTTTACTGTGTGATTTTCTAACCCTTGCCAAAAATCAAAAACATTGTGGCTGGTCATTTTTTTAAATATTTTTATTATATATGTATGAATGTGACTAACTTTTTATTTCAGTTTCCTGCTGTCAGCCAGTCTTCAACCACCCAAGAGCACTTGTTGCTATTGAAATGATCGGGGTGGTTTAAATCCTGTGCCTAGCAGTTAATCATGGGTACCCGAGAGTGGGTAACCAGAGCCACTGAAAAACGCCCATTTGAACTAGAAAGGCATTTTAATCCAATGCACAAACATAATAATGAAATCATATTTGATTTGTTCTTGTAGACTTCAGAAAATAACTACTACTAAGTAAACCTGATCTGTAAATATAAAAAAGCTAGAGCCAAGCTGAGCCGATAGTGTTGGTGCTTCCAACAGCAACTGGAAACATTGTGTGTTATCAAACAATTGTAAACGGGGCTGATCTATTGAGATGGCATTGTCACACACGAGGCTCTGTTAAATGGAACTATTTCTAAATCAGTTCACATGTAAAAATAAAAAAGAGCAGTTCCTAGACACTGAACAGCGGAATCAACTCTGCCCATACTTTCTGGGGAGCTTCACCAGCCTGATAGAATGCCTTATCCTATTGCTAATTAATACCACTGGGAATACAACAAAAAGTAATTAAAATGACAACAAATATTGTATTCTAATGCAGGGGTCAGCAAACTTTTTTGGCTACTAGGCCATTTTAGGAGGTTGCCGACCCCTGACCCCCGATTAGGCCGGATCGACCAAGAGGGCATTAGGCCAGAGCGGACTACTGGCTAGGCCATATCTGGCCTAAAGGCCGGAGTTTGCCTACCCCTGTTCTAATGTATCCATTTCATACCTGTAATGTCAGTATTCCCTTTTGTCACATAACATGTTAGTTGCAAGCTAAGAGACAGCGACAGGGGTCTGGAAAGTTTCTAACATTGGTCATGCTAATGGCCACGTCCTTAAATTATCGAAAGTCATCCTGTTTTATTTTTTAAACCCCAGTAATTTTTTTCCTCCAATGTGTATCTTTTTTTGTGAGATTTCTTTTCACTTTTCTGTTTTGTAGACTTAAAACGACTTGAAATGTGAGGATCTTCCGCATGTTCTTCCTTGGAGCAAGAGGCACAGCCCCACTGGAGACATGGCCAGCACACACGAGACTATAAATTCAGCATGAAAAGTAACATTGGAGATTATGGGTGCTACATGGAGGTAAGTATGCATATATAAGAACAAGTCAACAGAAAAGAATCACCGGGTGACAAGAGGTCATAAGAGGAATGACCTTCCATGACCAATGGGTTGAGTAGGTTATAACCCCTTTTTTCAAGAAGGAAACATGAATATACATTTTTGCTGTTTTTTAACTTCCATAATGTTCTCAGGGTTAGGCACCACAGATTTATTATTGCATGTAGGCTTTTTTGCCTTGTTAGTTTGCCCCATTGCTCATTATATGCCTCACTAAATACCTGGTCCTTCCAGGTATAAAGGAGCATTGCTGCACCTCCTTAGGTTGCCAATCTCCAGGCCTGAATACTGTCACACAACATGAGCAATGAAAACGTTTGTGTAAGTTCCAACCCCGAATTCATCACTGAGGTTATGCAGAGTTTGGACTCCCATCTCTATTGGAGGGTGGAAATAGTGGGTGAGCATAGAGAAGGGAATTATAAATTTTTTTTTATTACATTTTTAATAGGCAAAGTAATTTTAAGGTCTCCATATGCACATAAACTAATCGGTGCAATTTTCAGGCCCGTGGTGTAAAAACATGTAGTTTGCCGCTCCTGGGCATACAGAGAACTGCTACAGCCCGGGTGCGGCAAAACACACTATAGGTATTTGCTCGCAGTTGTGAACAATCTTGCAGCCATAAGCGGCATGTCGCTTTGGAAGCCGCATACACAAAAAATCGCAACCTTTCCCATTCACCTGAATTGAGACCATGGTTAAGTCTGCAGCAGAATATTAATATTTATTTTAAAGTTGGGTTATAAAATGCACAAACCTATATGATAGAGTTTTGTGCCCATGCTATATTTTTTGCAATATCCTGCCTAAAGAGAGTCAAAGCATAGTAACACAGCATGCCATTGCTTTTCTAAAGAAAGGCACCAAGCCGCAGCAGAAGAATTTATAATTTTTTGTCTAGCAAAATAAATTCAGTTTATGGCCTCAAACTAGAAAATTGTGTAAGGGCCTAGGAAAGAATTTGTCAAATGGGTCCAGAGGTCATTAAGACCAAGGCCTTACAACTCCAGTCCTTGAGGACCAGCATGTGCACACATTTGTCGAATCGCCAGCAGTAAATCTTTAATAAACAGTCAGAAAATGAAACAGTCAAAAAAATATTTTTTTTTGTTTAAGGCCCTTGAGGACCAGAGTTGGACAGCTCTTATCTAGATAAAGGATTGCAATAATGTACACTGATTCCAGGGTGGTTTCAGATATAATCAGGGGGATTAGTCATTCAGCACATGGATTAGATTATGTAACAGGAAACAAATGCAGAATACAATCAAGGAGCAATGGTTTATTAACTGGGCTGGTCACAGTGGCAGTCCAGGAATTGGGCGTTAAGGACTGACCTAATTATAAAGAGTAAATCCAGCTGACTGTAATAATCATTTGTATTGTCCAAACACATCAGTGCTCGTCTCCTACATTGGTATTGATTGCTTTATGCTTTATGTTCCATCAATGCAATTAGATTACATAAAACAACATGGATCATTCAGCAGCCATACGAGGGGGTGCTTAGAAGTTCCTGTCTTTGCTCCCTTCAAGACGAAGTAGAAAAATTAGTGTGGGGGTATATAACAGACAAATATCTTAGTATGTCCCTGTGCAAATATCAGGTCTTTGTGATTCTTAAAACTGTTTTTTCTTTTAGTGAGAAGCTGTGATGGCAGAGGCACAAGCAAGTTTCATGTTGTTGGAGTTACGGGCCGTCATGAAGTTTTTGTTTCTCCCGGGAAAGTCAGCAAAGGAAATTCACACTGAGATGTCACAAATACTGGGGGAGAAGTGTCCTTACTATAGCACTATCAAAACCTGGATATCTCATTTCAAGACTGGGCATTTCACCGTTAAAGATGAGCTCCGCAGTGGGAGTCCCCCAATCTCCACTGACCTGGCAACCTGCGATACTGTCCATGAGCTGTTTATTGAGGACCGGCGAATACTTGACATCTCAGGGGACGGTGTTGGGTTTGTTATCACGCTATCCTAGACATGCGCAAGCTTTCAGCTAAGTGGGTGCCAAAATGTTTGAACAGTGATCAGAAGAAGGAACGAGTTGAAGCATCCTATGCCGTTTTGGCCCATTCTGGTTATAAAGTGAAAGTGAACACTAGTTATATCATGCACCACACATTTCCTGCACCTAGTTTCTGTATCATTCCTTGAACAACTTGGCCACAGGATGTCACTGTCATGCTTGCAATCCTAATGGTCGAATAATGGCCACAATCTGTCACTGTGACACTAGGGATCAACTTTGTTTCATGGATCCACCAGGAAGGAATCATAAACAACAATAGGGAACACCCACTATACAAGTCATGGGAGGAGAGCACAGTGGGGTGCTGCTCACACACCCTCCCTCCCCTCTCCATAGAACAGAACAGTTCTGTGTGTACAGCGCTCATTTGTTCACCTGTCATTCTTTGTCGTTTGAAACGTTCACAAAAGATTGTTTCCAGCTACGAAAATTGCATGTGTGCACACAGACTAATCTATAGGTGAAAGCAAATTCATTACAGGACAGGAGGCTATACAACTGAACAAGATGAAAATCAAGGCTGGAATTCAGCTTTAATACTTATATGCATTTAGGACCCAATAAAAAGAGAGAAGTCTAAGGTTCTATACTACATTCATACAATAGAAACCCAGAAACAATTTCCAAAAATTTGCTGTTCAGAAATAACTCTTAACTAAAATTATACTGCAAAGCCTTTTTAGCATGGGGGAATCCATAGAATAACTTTCAGGTCGGGTTTTAGTAATTGGTACATAGTTGTTCTTGCATACATGAAAACTCAATAAAACTTTTTTTTTGTAAATAAAGAATTTTCAGGTCTTCAGGGAACCCCTTCTATGACTCTTATATCCACAGCTCACAGTACATTAGTGTGATGATCAGTGGGACGAATTCCTCTTACATTCCTGGCCATTGGGAAGAATGTCATCCTTACAAATAGCCAAAAAGATCATTGGTGTCAGTGGTAACAACCCAGGAGGAACCCTGGTTGAGAATCATTGGTATACCTAGAACGATATGCCTAGATTTTGAAAAACATAATTGCATTTGTTATTTTAGGATTCTATGTTATGTCTTTAGAGGTGTTTAGGGGCCAGAATTGTAAAAGATATTAACATTTGGCATAGTTTACCTGCCCCAGTCCAGAATAATTTTCCTTCAAATGGGATCTATGGTCCCCTCCCATTCACCCCATGTTTTTTTAGACAAAACTTCTCTACTTTTGCTTTGGTACACGTTTCTTTTCAAATGTGGCCTTCCATCAAGGTCTTCACCCTATCCTTTACAACACCGTGGGCCCGATTTATTAAAGCTCTTCAAGACTGGAGATGATAGACTATCAAGGGAGAACCTGGGTTATCCAGCAAACATGTTCTTATTAGGTAAAGATTTAAAAGTTCAGATAGTTTAAAGCAGCTTTTCTAGACCCTTTACCTCTGTCGAACCCTTGAAATTATGTTCAAGTCTCAGGTAACCCATGCTAAATGCTATGTTGGGGGTCAATGGTAAAAACACCTTCAACATTGGTGACCAGTGGAAAAAATGCCCCCTTACAGTTAGGATGTCCCCCTTATTGAAAACCTCATTAGAATCACGCAGCGTCCCCTTTCACATGCATTTAGCCCGAAAACTTTGCAGGCATCATCAATTGATGGGGAACTCAATGGGAGTTTCTCATCAATGGGAAACCAATCAGGCACAGTTCATGGAACCCCTAGCAACTTCTGGAGGAATCTTGGGCTTCTACACAACCCTGCTTGCCCATATCAGCAAAAAGAATACATTTTATTAACATAATGCCCATAATTTTATTTGGGCATGCTTTACAAGTTTGAAAAAAATGTTATGAAACTACGAAGGGTGTACATAAAACACCCCATTCCCCCTCGCTACTGATCACCCCCCTGACTTTTACCATCAAATCATTTTAACATTTATGCTGATAAAAACAGAGCTTTTGAAAATAGTTTGAAGAAAAAATGTAAAAATAAGTAAAACAATAGCTTTTTTTTACACATTATTTTTTGGCAGGCAAAACAGTTCACACCTATTGCAGCTGTGAATTGACTTCATTTGCTTTTAGTTTCACTGAATATATTTACTTATTTAGCTTTTTTTAGTTAGAGGGAAACAGAACTTTTTTTACCATCATTATGGTGGCTTTGGTCGACCACATGAGAAATGACTGAATCTGTGGGTAAGAGATTGCTATGAGGCAGGCAGTTCCAAATGATGGTTGTTGTCATCAGAAGCATATAGGAAGCGCCCAGCATTGCTTCCCATGTCTATGGCCATCTCTGAAACCCATGGCGAATTCTGGGTTTGGAAATACCACAGTCTTACTATTTGAGGTCTAGCATTCTGAGATTCCAATGGCCGATTCAGTCCTGCAACTGGCCTCAGCATTCTACTGCAGGCTTGAATGTGCTCCTAACTGCTCCCAGTCAACTGAATTGGAGTGGTTGGGAACCATTTGCCTGCAACTCTTTGGTATGAAGCATGGTTCATGAAAGCGACAAATCGCTTCTGGCCATATCATTGCTTTTTCTCCACTGAGCCTCAACAGCACTCAAGCACATGGCAAAGCAGTTGTCAAACACTGTTTTTGATTGCAAATTTGGAAGGGTTCTAGGGCCCCTTTCAGGCACAACTGTGGTTGTTGTGCCAGCCCCAGTTCAACTGCAAATCAGTTGAGGTTTGCTGCGGTACAATGTTTTAAGGAAGTAGGAATAAAAGGAAGCAAACCCAACTGCGTTCCAACTGAGGTTGAAAGTAGTTTAATTCAAGTAAAAAAAAAAGTGGCTGGCCGTTTAGGACAACATATTGCCTTCTGCAACTGTGGTCTTAATTTACCACAACCCCATTGCAACTTCCTGCACAAAGTGGTTCCCAATAGCTCTCATTCATTTGTATGGGAGCAGTTGGAGTGCAGTTGAGCCTGCAACAGACAACTGCAATCAACTGCAAGTCTCAAATTAGCCTAAGCCCCCAGGTTGCATAGGAAAGTTCTGGGGACTGTCAGATCACTCGGTGTAATAGGCATAGTTTCAGTGACAGATGTGCTATGATGGAATCTTGAAAAAAATAAAGTGAGAGAAATAAAGAATAATTCAATGTAATAGGAAGCAGTGTGACAGGACTGGGAGAGGTTAAGTCACATTTAGTAACATTTTTTCTGGGTTGGAATGTTCTCACAGTGCAGCTTACGAGGGTAAAAGCCAAGTTCAGATGGACAGATAAACAGATTGGCCGGGTCCCAGGGCCATGAAGTTTTTCCCCAAGAGGGCCGTGTGCAGCTCGTACCCCACCAGGCTCTGGAGCATTACAGGCTAATCGCAGTACCAGCAGCAGGCATAGTGACCGACCCTGCAACAGGCCTGATTTATTAACGCTCTCCAAGGCTGGAGAAGATGCACTTTTATCTGTGAAGCTGGGTGATCCAGCAAACCTGGAATGGATTTCTTCCAAGCCATTTGCTATTTGTTTGAATGCTGGACCAGATCTATTCTAGGTTTTCTGAATCACCCAGCTTCATTGATGAAAGGGTATCCTCTTCAGCCTTGGAGAGCTTTAATAAATCAGGGCCAATGTCCCTATAGTGACCCTCCAATGCTAGGAAGGTCCCGGTCAGGGACCCGACTATATTCATGCTGAGTAATGCAGCAGCAATGCATTCAATACAAAATAAATATATAATATCTGGCCTAAATCTAAATCCGCATACAGATGAAGAATTATGGGTGACAGTAGAATCAACGAGCACTGTACAAACATAACTGTTCTGTTCTATGAGGAGGGGAAGGAGAAGGACATCCTCCCCATTAAATATTCCAAAAACATGCAGTTAGGTTAATTGACTTCCCCCCCAAAAAAATTGACCTTAGACTATATTAATAACATATGACTATGGTAGAGACATTAGATTGTGAGCTCCTTTAAGGGACAGTTAGTGTCACCGCTATGAACTTTGTACAGCGCTGCGTAATATGATGGCGCTATATAAATACTGTGTAATAATAATATTAAAGTATCATCAAAGGTTATTCTCTATGGTTTTTTTTATTGATCCAGCTGGAGGGATCACTAAACCACATTGGAGGACAAGTCTCACATTGTCTGAGATGATCACCAATGAAAATCTATCACCTGTATATAGCATGATGCTACATTAAACATATATTTTGTTTGGCATGTATAGGGGATCATTAATGCGTTTTGTTTTTCTTTTTGTAAACTGTTTTTTTATATTTGCTTTTAACTGCATTTTATAATGAATGGTGGTCCGTAAGAAAATTTTGGTGGTCTGCGGCTCTGGCCGGTGCGCCCCCCAGTGGAGCCAGGAGAAGGACCCTACTGGGGGGCTCACCGGCCAGAGCCACGGACCATGTCTCTTATATGGATCACAGGCTCAGGGCAGAGGGCCGCTTGTGTCGCAGAACTGCGATGGGAAAGTGAGCAGGTTCTGGCATCATGGCGTCACTCTTGGAGAAGTTTCTTCCCTGTTTGAGTGACACATGGCTCCCCGCGCATGCATGGTCCGGAGTCCGTAAATGAAGTGGTCTGTGACGTCCAAAAGGTTGGCGACCACTGAATTAGATATAATAGGTATTTATGTAAAAAAAAAAACGATTTCCTAGGCAGACCTGCATATTGGCTGGTTGGGTAGACTTAATCGGGTCCCAGGAATAGGAAATGCAAAATCTAGTGTTTCCTGAAATTGTAGGGGTTTACAATTAAATTTACCAATTTTGAAAAATGCATTAGTTAAATTAGTAAAACCTATGTCTGGATTTTGTTAGCTAAACATAAATTATTGCATACAAATGTTATTCAGGTTTTTTTTTCAGAACACACAGCAATGTGTAGTTAAGTATATATTTATATATTTTAAAGCTGAACTTCAGCCTTACTGTCGATCTTGCACGGTTTTACAGCTTCCCTTGATTTTCCTTGTGATCTTCTCACAGTGTGCATTAGAAACTGCGAAAAGGTTCTTCTGGGTGTCCAGCATGTTTAGACCTTTTCCGCCACACTGTTTACTTGCTCTGGCCCACCCATTTCTTTCAATCATGAAGGTTTAGCATTATATGTGGGTTTTATCTAGGGCTGCATGCATGCAAATGCACCCTGCTTAGGAAATTCCATTTCCCCAGATTGACGTCAACCCATCAAGACATTTTAATATTAGCATAGCTCCTCTGTAGAGCCAGAGCAATGTAGGCATCAGGCTCAAAGCCACCTAAGAAAGTAATGTACTGCGTACCCTGGCACCCCCTCAATCACTATCAGCCTGCACTGCAAAGAAAACCACAGAGACCCAGTGATCATGTCTAAAATAAGATATAATATGAAAACTAGTTTTATTTATTTTATTAGAATGGAATGAAGAACCAAGGAAGGCAAACTATAAACTCACAAACTTTAGCTGTAACTTAAAGTTATTAAATCTAAAACAATTCTGTATTCATTTAGTAATGGAAACATTGTAAAAAAGCTACAGACTTGTATTCATCACATAAAGGGGCCCCAGGTGTAATAGATACAATTATCTGAGTTGTGATGTCACAATGTACTTTAGAAGTTCTTCCTCAATGAAGGCCAGTGATTGGTTACCGTTCTGAACAGGAAATAGCTGTGAATACAAATAAGTTGGACTTTACAATATAAAAGTCTGAAAGTACCAAGAGTGACACCTCCCGTATCGGTTCTGTAGACGGTATTGTTCAGACATAGAAAGTTGCAAAGCAAATTTCCTCTAACGTGCTGCTTTTCCAGCCAATCCATTGTGCTTTATCAATCACTGGTCCTGTATTGTTAAAACTAAAAATGCCTACATATTTATATGTAAATATTTGACTTTTCAACATATTTTAATCTGAACTCCGGGATAAAAGTTTTTTTATTATCCAAACTTCCTCCTTTGTAGCACAGTCCATTGCTTATCATCTTTCATTTAAATCATAAAGCAAACAGCAGAGATCTAATCATTCTTTACCTGTAAAGCCATAACTTACAGTCATGTTCTTTAAAAACTCCTACCCTGTTTCCCCGATTATAAGGCACTGTCCTATATTTTTTGAAATGCCAAAATATGCCCTAGGTCTTATTTTCAGGGGATGTCTTATTTTTCCATGAAGAAGACTACAGTACACATTTATTGTTGAAAGTCACTCATGATCACTCATGTTCCATTGATTGTCCCCTTCTGATCACTCAGGTGCCGTTCATATTCCCCTTCTGATCACTCTATGCCATTGATTGTCCCCTTCTAATCACTCTATGCCATTGATTGTCCCCTTCTGTTCACTTACCGGTAATTAAGTGTAGGGATCTCCGTTAGGGCAGGTAACTCTGTTAAGGCAGGGATCAGCAGCGCGCTTCCTGGTTCAGAATCGCGGGGGCGCGTGTGCCGGCTTTTTACTTTCAGTTTGGCTCTGCACTGCAGCCAGGAGGAGACACGCGCTGCAGCCAGCATCAAGGAGACACAGGATCGGATATCGGGGGATGTCTTATTCACGCGTGTCTTATTTTAATTATTTTTTCAAAAATCGGGGGTGGCTTATTTAATGGGGATGACTTAAAATCGGGGAAACACGGTATGGTGGAGGAGAAACGTGTAGGAGGCAGATCAATAGGTGGTGACAGGGGAGTTCTATTCTCCTCTGTCACCTTGTAGTTGGAAATCCGTCTTTACCACCACAGCGGCAAGCTTTCCTTTAATGCAGTGGGCCTGATTTATTAGCGATCTCCAAGACTGGACACGTTAGACTATTATGTGTGAACCTGAATGATCCAGCAAACCTGGAAAAGATTTGGTCCTGGATAGAAATCATTTTTCAACTAATCGGAAAGAAGTTTCCAGGTTTGCTGGATAGTCTGTCTTCCGCAGGATTGGAGAGCTTTGATTTTTATAATTATTATTTTTATTATTAAACAGGATTTATATAGCGCCAATATGCTACGCAGCGCTGTACATTAAACAGCGGTTGCAAATGACAGAGGAGGAGAGGACCCTGCCCAGAAGAGCTTTATTAAATCAGGCTCAGTGAGAGAGAGGTAAGATTTGAGTTAGAGGTGGCACACAGTGATATAAAATTGTATTATATTGTCAAAGTATACAAAATTGTAACTAATTCTAAGGATGAGCGAGCAAGATTTTTAAACTCGATCTCACTGCGCTTTCGCGCGTTCTCGCTTACCGAAATTGTAAGCGAGAAAAACAGCCGATTGAGATCGAATTTTCCTTTTAAAAAAAATTCTAAAAAAAAAAAAATCCCACCGTTTTAAGCGTTATCAAGATTTTCCTTTAATCAGCCAATCAGAGAGCACCAGAGGTTTTGAATGGGGAGACTTGTCCCCATTTAACCTCTAGTGCCCAGGGATCACACACATGAATGAATGCAGCCCTGGGAATTTCCCTGTAATGATTTTCTGGAACCTCTGATGGGTCCGCGCAATTGGTTCGCCAAAATGTTATGCACCCATTGGTTCGAGGAAATTTTCGCCAGAATACAAGAGGCATTCTCACTCATCCCTACTAATTACGTATATTTTTGTGTGTTTTTTGGCAGATATGGTAATACTGAAAATATATGAGTCATCTGAATTCCTTTGATACATGTCAAATTTGTTCTGGTGTAATGGTTAGTGTTATTTTTGTACATTCCTAATGTTAATAAATGTTCAGCCTTTCTCCTGAGTACAAAGATTGCCAAATTAATTGAAATTAATCATTTTATTGTAAGGGAAACATTCTTTAAGAGATGCATTTTTCAGAGGAGTTCTAATTTGTGCAGACCTGTCTGGCCATGCATCCACTCTGTTTGATGGTAATAGAAGCTTTCAGGGATACCCAAAATGAACTTGTGGGATTTTCATGTTATTCCTGCAACAATAGAATTCAAAGACGTGTTTGCAATAAAAAGGAGATTGCACCAATGTGCCTAGAATACTAAAAGTCTAGTGTGCTGTGAACTGATGACTCAAAGTTGCTTGGCCATAGTATAGCTAAGTAACCACTGATGACTGGCACCTTGCCAGGGACTCGGTTCCCTACACTGCTGGTTCCTAAAGAACCAGTATTTGCACATTTTACAGCGGTGGGCAGGAGTCAGTACTGAACCTCAAACTGCTACCCCTGTTCTTGGGCTGCCATGTAGGAGATGCTACCTTTATTGTCTTATCTGAGGCATTGCTAACATGTTCCACCAGAAAGAACTGCCCCAATGGATAATTAAAGTTATTAAAGTGAACTGCTATTTGCCCAGCCTGTGATTTCATATGGTGTATCTGTGGGAGGAAGAGAAAGTGGGAGAGAGGGAAAGCCAGGCTTTTGAAGGGCAACTAGAGTTAAATTTAAAAACCCAAAATGTTATTGTTCCAACAACATAATTTAAAATATTGAGAGCTGTGTCTCTATAAATGAATCCTATGCTAACAAATAACCACTCATTTCGCAAAAAATAGCGATTTTTAGGGTTAGCGATGGCTGTAAGATGTCCCACTCGACGCATTTCGCTCCAAACGGGGCTTCCTCAGGCGTAAGGGGAGACTTAGTATTATTGCTGGGGCTTTTTAGCGCATTAAGAGCCTTGTGATACTGAATTGCCACTTGTAAGTGATTTGATAGTAAGACCAATATCACTTTGGACGTACTGCTGACGTTTCCAGATGTCCGAGTGGAGTGAACAGTGTGATAGAAGCTTAAAATGTTTTTTCCAGGATTTTCATATGCACAATGGTCATGACATCTCTGTCTTAGTAGAAGTAAATGACAGTGATCCAGCAGGGGAAGATAAAGTGTTGTCTTCTCATATGGAGTATTTTCATTGTGGTATGTGGGTGAGCTCCAGCCGGCCCTGAGCAGCTTGCAAGCTAACTATGAATTCTGCATCACATAAATTTGTGTTTGATGAGAATGTGCAGCCATCTCTCCAAAAGTTTAAGTGGAGCAAAAAATGGATCTTTCAAACTGATAGAAAATCCAACAAATAAATGGCTCTAAAGGAAGAAATGGAGAGTTATGTATTGACACAATGAAAGCCCTGATTTGAGTCCCATTGAAATGTCGTGGGGGAATTTGAAATGAGCATTTCATGTAAGATCACATACACATCTTGCAAATGAAGGAAGTTTATGTGGAGGAGTACTCAAAAATTTCACGTTGTGGGAGTTTTTTCAGCATGCCTTTAAGTCATTTCTGCTAAAAGAGGGGAAATACCAAATTCAAGGGTACACTTCCTTTTTCCACAGTACATCATTACAATTATTGATATTTTTCCTAAGAAATGATTGGCCCTTTCAATTATATTACCTTTATCTGTAGGCTCTGTGTGAATAAAGAGCTAATGTTTGCCTGTTCATATATGTTGGAAAAGTCAATCATTTCTATTGGGTGCACAATTTTTTTCACATGGCACTATAATGAAAATTGCTATCTGATTGATTGTTGTAGACTACAAAACATTACTACTGTTTGTCCCACACTAGATAAATTTTATCTGTAAATATAAGTCAGAGCCAGGCTTAGCCGATAGGAGTGTTGGTGCTTCCAACAGCAACTGGAAACATTGTGTGTTATCAAACAAATGTACACAAGGCTGACATATTGGGAGGAAGTTCTCACACACCAGTCTGGAGGCTCGTAAAGTATTTCTAATATTGGTTTACATGACTTAGAAAGCAAAATCAGCAAGAAATAGTGCAATAGGTGGTAAGAAAAGTTGAGTTTTGCACAAACTTTAATTTCACACTAAACTTTATTTATATTTGTATTTTTTTTGTTTTATAAAATAATAAATGCAGGGGAATAACAGTGACAGTTTTATGAGTGTTATAGATAAGTAGTATGAGGACCACCTCACTTTTTGATTAAAGGTTTGTCTGTAGGTGAGGAACACTATAAAAAATAAAAGTGTTGTAAATTTAAAAAGTTATCAATATACTAAATACTATCATTACATGGGGTAACCCATTCAGTCATTAGGAAACAATACTTTTTCTATGTTGTGTGATTACTCTGTTAATGAAAATTATAGTTACTCAACCAGGGTTTGAACCGTAGGATTCCTCTAGAGCAGGAGTAGGCAAAGTTTTATGGCCAGTAGGCCATTTATGGGGTGGGCGGGAGCACACTAGGCTGGACCCGCCCTAATGGCTCCGCCCACCACCAGGGAACGGGACGTGAAGTGGCCTGAAGTGAACGGGGGTCTGAAGTAAAATCCCTCTCCTCCGTATGCATAGCGGAGGAGAGGGATTTACCTTCAGGGAGCTTTCCCTATTTACTGCGCCGGCAAATAGGGAAGCAATTGCAAGGGGGTGGCACCAGAGCTCTGGCGGTAGTTGCTAACGCCCCCTTGCCAATCCGCCGGCAACCCGCGGCTCAGGAGTCCGCCATGGGGCGTTAGGGCAGAACGAACTACCGGCTAGGCGGTATCTGGCCTAAAGGCCAGAGTTTGTGGACCCCTGCTCTAGAGGTTGCAGGGGGTTCCTTGATCAATGAGCAATTCGTGTCGCTCAGGTCTGTTACCACTGACACCAATGATCTTTTTGGCTATCTGTACAAGTTCAGAGTCCATCGGCAGCAATGTAATGTGAGCTGTGGCTATGGTAGTTATAGAAGTGATTCCCTGAAGACATGGAAGTTATTTCAAGGATTCCCACATGGTAAAAAGCTTAAGATAAGATGATATAAAGTGAGGGAGGCATTTGGCACTAAAGAATGAAGAGCAGAATACATCCATATGACTGTTCCCCGCAGCCTTTATTGTCTGGATCATTAGGAGTCCTTCTATATTTTGATGACCCACAGCCACCCAATTCAGGGCAATCACACCAAGCATATGCAAACACTTCCTGATCCAGTGGGCTACCTAAAGGTGAAATCCAATGACATACATTTAAAAAAAATTAAACTATCTACCAGGTCCTGTAACTTTCACCTACAAAACATCTACAAAATCTGCCCCTACTTGTCCCCTGAGACCACCAAACTCCTTGTACATGCTCTTATCATCTCTCGTCTGGACTACTGTAACCTCCTCCTCTCCTGGTATTCCACCAACCCGACTCTCTCCCTCCACACCTCTTGTGCCACTTACATTTCTGACCTGATAGAAAAATATTCACCCAGCCGCTCTCTCCGCTTCTCCAATGACCTACTAATGACTTCCTTACTCATAGCTTCATCACACGCACGGCTGCCAGACTGCCAGACTTTTCTAGAGCTGCCCCGACTCTCTGGAATGGTCTTCCTCGTCCTATTCGGCTTGCTCCTACTTTCTGCTCATTTAAAAGAGCGCTCAAAACCCATTTTTTCAAACATGTCTCCCCGTCTTGTTCTGTCTCTTAAACAGTCACTACTTCCCCACTACATATCTCCCCTCCTATTGTGCGTTACTTCCCCCACCTACTAGATTGTAAGCTCTTCTGGGCAGGGTTCTCTCCTCCTCCTGTGTCACTGTCTGTATTCGTCTGTCATTTGCAACCCTATTTAAAGTACAGCGCTGTGTAATTTGTTGGTGATATATAAATCCCTAATAATAATATTAATAATAAAATATTCTACTCAGGCTAGGAAAGAAAGTTGGTAATTAGAACTCTGAACATTTCTTCTAATATAACACTGCAAACACACTTTCTATAGAGGAATATGTAGGGATGACCTCATGAATATGTTGCTAATACATGCATTTCATTTTAGCAGGTCTGCGGTGGTTCCTTGACCAGGTCATATTGTTTATTCACAATAGATCAACCACCTTTGGCCCACAACTATCAATGAGTTAGGTTTCTGCTACATTGTAGGAGGCCTTATGGCTAAGTTGTTCAAAAATGAGCTTGGAGGCCTTAGATTTAAACACATGTAGTTTGTTAGTCAATCATGATGCTTCCAGTACCTGCCAGTGGTAGCTGACAGTGGTTTACAGAAGTCAAGAGTTGTTCCTGCAGATGTTTGACGAGACAAAAAAGTGGCTTAAAGTGTATACCCCCCTCACCTTTGTTCCTCCAGCCATTCAGCCACCAACCCTGTAATGAATAAGAGTTTACAGAGCAAAGGATTTCAACCAGGTCCATCGCTTAGCACTAGTTCTATCACCCAGAGCAGTGTTGGGACAAGATCACTAAGCAGCCAAGGCAAAAAGGCCAAAGTGTATCTCAACCCATGACCCAATGTGAACCACTTCAGCAGCAAAAGTTGCTGGTCCCGACCTTTTTCCCCCTTCTTCTAATGCACCCCAGGTAGCTGCCTCTTCTTCCTACTCCTTGGCCCAGCCTCACCCCATCCTGCATACATGACCACCCAAGGATTGGGTGCCAGACCCACAGTGGTACCTTTTACCAAAATGTAAAAAAAGGCCTCTACGCTAATAGTACAGTGCAATAGCTTCCTATGTTACCTAAAAAAAAAGTTTTGATGCTTGAACCCAAACAATTTAGCATCTGTACAGTGGTCACCCAATATTGTTTAGTAACCTGCCATTCTAGATTGCTAAATGACCATCTCTATTGAGAGCAGGGCACCTTCCACTCGTCCTCCCCCCTAAGCATTGTCAGTAAAGCAAATGTTAGTTCTACCGATCCTGGAAATTCTACCGATCTACTGATTTTATTATTATTATTATTATTAAACAGGATTTATATAGCGCCAACATATTACGCAGCGCTGTACATTTTACTGATCACTAACAATTGTTTCCAGCAACAAATATTGAGGTTATATAATAAGCTTTATACCAAACAGCACGTCAAGGCACAACTAGCGAATCTAGACCACCCAGCAGATGGTGCTATGTGCAAAATCCAAAAATCTATTCTAGAGAAACGGTGAGAATTTACTATACTTTGTTAATTTATTTATCGGTTTCAAGATGGGCCCATAGTGTTTGAAGAAGTATTACTGGACAGATAATCCTGAAAATCCTCTATAAACTGTCCAATAATAGCGAGAGTCCAACTTCATTATAAGTCTCCAACCAATTAGATTGACCTCATTGTTATGTCAAGACAACCGATTGTGCCTTTTTCCCCCTATTTCCAGTTGTTTAAGTAATACCTATTTTTATCTTATGTTTTTGAACTTTTGAATTGTCTTTGCAAGGTCCTTTATGCAATCAAGGCCCGCCATATGCATGTTTGTTTTGTGTTTCTCCTCTTGGTTCTTGAGAGAACAGACAGATATAGCTCCTGAGAGGATGAGAAACACTCGAATCCCACGAGCCAGACGTCATTCTTCTACAAACACTCCACATTCAGGCAGAAGGAAAGAGGGAAAGGCAGATAACACCAACATCACGGCATTGACAGGCTGACGAACAAGAATGGGACAAAGGACTAGAAAAGTATAATCGTCCAATATCCCATTTTTCTAGTGTTTTTTTTCCCTAAAATTATTCCTGATTCAGAATTGTGATCAGCTTTGCAATAAAATATGTTCTCAGATCTCAAAAAAAGGTTCATTTATTAGTTAGAGTCCCTCCCCCGCTCTAAAAAGGCAGCATTAAAATAAAACACAGATTAGGAGAAAAAGTTTTTTAAAAAATTCTACTTTACATCCCAGTTTCATCCTGTAGTGTGTAGGCGAGGGCAATGTTATAGGGTTTTCCAGCATCTTCCTTGAAACAATGGGGATCTTCAGGGCTTTTTCACTTCAGTGCATTGGGGTATATTCACTGCAAAAACAAAAGATTGTAAATTTGTATGCACCTTTGCAACCGCAACCCACAAATTGCACCCTATTGGACTCACATATATGTGTGTTGCAGTGCAGTGCATTGTGATGTAAATCAATCTTTAATATTAGTAATAGTGGAAGGGAAGTATATTTTTAAAATGTTTCCCTTATGTGTGCTTGTACTTTTTATTTTTTTTACAGGGCTTTTATTGAGTGGTGGAAGTCTAATTAGTGGCAGGGCTAGCATTTTGATTTCAAAGTCTGTGCTTTGCCAATTCAAATGTATGCACTCCAAATAGCTATATCCTAGCTTCAGACAAAATAAATGGTTTTAGATGTGACTCCTTTATCAAGATTCTTTTCTGTCTGCGAGTCCACTGGGGAGATGATCCCATGCTTCCTGTCTCTGTGACACCATATTCACCAAAGGTCAGTCCTGCCTGACTGTATGAATGTAGATAGGTACAATCAGACAATCAGATTCTGATCTACTGTACATAGATAGGTGTAATAAAATTGTCAGGATTGGGATTCCTGTACATAGACAGGTGTAATAAAATTGTCAGGATTGGGATTACTCTACATAGACAGGTGTAATAAAATTGTCAGGATTGGGATTACTGTACATAGTCAGGTGAAAAAGGACAAAATCGAGATTATTTTACACAGTAAGTAACATTAGTAATGAAGCAGTCAGGTTCTGTAATATTGTACACAGACAGTTTTATTGAGATACTCAGGATATGTATTACTGTACATGGCCAGGTGTAATAACACATATAGTCAGAATCTGCTATATTGTATAGATGTGTTAAAACAATCAGAATCTGGATTACTGTATTAGACCGGCGTAATGAGGCAGTCAAAACCCAGATTACTGTACATGGATATGTGTGATGAGACACTCAGGATCTGGATTACTGTACAAAGATCAGTGTAATGAAAGAGTCGTAATCCAGATTACTGTACATAGACAGGTGTGGAAAGAAAAAAACAGTCGGCATCTGGATTACTGTACATAGACTGATGTATTTAGACAGTCAGAACCTGCAATACTGTACATAAACCGGTGTAGTGAGAAAGTCAGAACCTGGATTACTATACATAGACAGGTGTGATAGGACAGTCAGAATCTGTAATACAGTACATAGACAGGTGTATTAAAACAGAATATGGATTATTGTACATATACAAGCATGATAACATAATCAGGATCTGGATTACTATTCTTTGGTATATTAAAGCAAGCAGACCCTAGTGTAATAGACAGATTACAATATAAAAACCCCTCTGGTAATATGGCACACAAGATCTGGATTATTTCATGGATACAGGTGTAATGATACACAGAGTACAATACAAAGCTGTGCAGGTAATATGGCACACAAGATCTGGATTAATATATGGATACAGGTGTAATGATACACAGATTACAATACAAAGCTGTGCAGGTAATATAGCACACAAGATCTGGATTATTATATGGATACAGGTGTAATAAGGCGCTGCAGCTCTGGATTATTGTATACAGACAGGTGTCGCAGGACACTCCTCTGTTTCCCTCCATTTTTCTCTCTCTCCCCCAGGGACTGTCACTCCTGTTGATTGAGAGGATTAATATATTGAACTGTTTATTTTTCCCACTGTTGGAGCTAAGCCCTGTGATTAATGAGAGTGAGTGAGCGGTGAGAGGGGTGAGAGGCACAATGGCAGCAGAAGGAGGGAAGGGGTCAGAGGCTGGGAAATATGTACAGGAATCTATGAAAAACAATAAAGAAAGAAAAGAGAGAGTTGTGTGTAGATATGACAGGTAGAGGAGAGGAGGGAGTGCAGGAGAGCAGGAGGAGAGGGTGAGAAACAAAGACATAGAAACCAGGAGAGCCAAAGTAAAACCTATGAGGGGTATAGTGTGCTCGCATTCTCAGGTGACTTTCCATACCTATACAAGGTGACCTGCTTGGAGGTTGTTTGAAATACAGATAAGAAGAAGAGGTATATTTCTTTGGAATGCCATGCTAACTGTGACATCTGGAACCAAATCATTCCCTTACTACATTTTACACAAAGTATCAACAAATATTTCATATGGAATAACAAATGTGGGTGGAGAATCTCTTTTTATAACCCTCAAACAAATCATAATAGCATTTTCACAACAATAAGGAAAAAGAAATGTACATGCAATAAACATTATCAGTGTATAGAGATCATTGACATCATTATACATGGTACTATATTCATGATCAATACTCATTAGCATGATACAGTGCACAGTGTTCATTATTCATGTATAGAGATACTGATCATTATACAGTGTACAATATCATTATATAGAGATCCTTGATATCATTATACAGTGTAATATATACATGATCAATAATCATCATCATTATACAATGTACTCTATCAGTGTATTGAGATCCTTGATATCATTATACAGCACGCAGTGTTCATTATCAGTGTATAGATATACTCATAGTCATTATACAGTGCACAGTGATCACTATCCATGTATAGAGATACTCATCATCATTATACAGTGCACAGTGATCACTATCAGTGTATAGAGATACTCATCATCATTATACAG
>NC_092859.1:17690618-17692454 GCF_032062135.1 Pyxicephalus adspersus
TGATGAAGCATTTCGTTAAAGCTTTGCCAACAGAAGGAGATGTTTCAGTACCTATTTTGGCATTTCCTAGCCTGTCATTTGAAAAAATAAAGGCCGGTGTGTTTGATGGTCCACAGATTCGGCAGCTCATCAAAGATGAACATTTCATTTTTACAAGTGTAAATTTTTACCTTAACCGCTTACCAGATTCATTTTCAAATGATATACTGTAAAAAAAATGTCATAAATTAACAATAAATCCTTTGTATGAACAAAAAAAAAATAAAAAAAAACAGTACATTCAAGTTATTATTTCATTATTTTTTAATGTATGTAAAATTTGTAAGTTTTTGGACAAAAATGGAGGGTACCCTATATCGTAAAAACTAGATGTGACAAGCAAAAAACTGGGGTCATTTCTGGATTCACCACCCAAAAATTAGTAAAAAAACAAGTGTAAGATCTAACCCAACATAAAATGTGTTCTCCAGTGTTATCAGCCTAGAGAGATAATCAGAATTTATGTACAATGCTGTGTATTATATACTCCGAGTATGATCTCAGTATAACAGAGTAACATCCTACCATTCTTCATACTGTAATCTCAGGTGGTTCATACCTCCAGGACTATTTACTTACTATTAAGTGCTTTATGTATTTGTTATCTGACAGGAGCGGCTACAGTGATAAAGAAAAACTGCTGGTACCTGTTAACCTCTTCTCTGCTCGTGTTCAGTGCTCATAGTTCCTTGTCTGGTATATGATATACAGATATATTCTGCACTGTTATACAATATCTACTACTTGTATTGCATTACTGCTGTATTACTGCTTATGGACAAAACATATGGTATGCATTGATCATCTAAAATCTACTTCTTTGCTATCTCGGTGTATTTAAATCAAATTTTCAATATGGTCCCATAGACACAATGGGTGCCCAAAGATATTCCCAGGTATTTAAAGATTAGTGCAGAGATTAGTCCTTTAATCTATATTGTATTGTATATTGACATTCCTTGGGGCCCAGTGTGGTAAACCTAAAGTAGAACTATAGTTCCACTTTTTAATTTTAGATCAAGCAGGATTTTTATTGCAGACGGGATAGGAGATGGCTGATGGTTTCATATCTGATGTTGATCATTGCTTAGAATAGGAACAATTGGAAGCACACGTTCCTATTGTTATCACCTCATCCCCCATTCCTCCCCTTCCTTTTTTATTTTAATTTCCTTATGTTGTTTGTGATTACTTATGTGATAAAACAATAAAAAAAAGTTGGCTAAAGATCAGGAACCTGGAAGAGAGGCAAAAGAAGATGGCGTTGCCTGCAACAGGACAAGGACAGTTGAGTGTGTTTAAAAACTTGTGATCAGCCAGGTAAGGTTATTTTGTTTCAGAAGGGACATCATCTTTCCTTTCTTCAGGAACTGCCTGATTGCAATTTTTTATATGTCAGGATTTATTTTGATTTTGCAGTTGTAGTTTTTGATGAAGGGCTTTTAGAGCTTAAAACAATGTGTTTCTCCAAATATCTGGGGCTTTATTTGTCCCTGAATTTCAATATAACACCATACAGTATTTCACTAAAGTCTAATACTTGACCAAACCATTAAAACTAACCTACCCCCTGACATCAAAGTGTAACCCTTTAATTAACATTTAAGGAAACCCTCTCTCTAACTTTAAATCTTAAGGTAGACTTCTACTAGGAAGCTCTTACAAAAATAGCGAGTAAAGAACAAAGGACTAGTATGCTGCAACATTGAGCCACCCTGCACCTAGTCTTTTCCTCATTATTGGTTTACTATGACTTGTTCCAGCCAAACTTTAACTTAGGGGAACAGTCCCTCCAAA
>NC_092859.1:17692681-17695379 GCF_032062135.1 Pyxicephalus adspersus
TCTTCATGATATATTATATGCTATAAGGTGTTACTGAAAGTCAACGAAAGTTTGAGTGACTATGCCTTGTCTTTGTGGGGAGGTGGCCATCTTGGTTGAATGGTTGGACTTTTCCTTATATCAAAGTTACACCCCTGGTAAATGGTGGGTCAGTATACAAGCTTGAGCTGGAGAGGTGGGCAAAACACAGATCTGCAATTTGAATAAAGTAGAAGTAGGGAAATTCTTGTACTGTATGTCATCAGGTACAGCTTCCTCTCCAGCAACAGAGAGCCAAACATGACTGATGTCACCAAATTTCACCTCCATTTTGTCAACAGCAGTCAGAAGCAGCAGTGGCTTGGATTAGGCTTTCTCTGGTCAGGTCCCAGGCATTCCCTGCTAAAACCGTGATGCCGTGCCGTGATGATCTTGAACTCTACTACGGCTACAAGACTCCAGGGCCAGGAATACCTAAGTATCACATTTTTATATGTTCCCTATAACATAGAAAACTTTACTTTTGACTTTAATTCCATTTTAACCTACAACATTCTCCTGCAATAAAATATATCTACCTTATTCAAATCTGTCCATTGTATTATATTAATGCCCAATCTTTGCTGATCATGTATGTAGAGGTGGAATCAATCTTTGGTGGTCCAAGGTAATAAGTTAGGGAGGACACCTTTGATATTTAAGAGAAGGGATTGATACTTCATCGCTACCACCAGTAGAGATTAAAACACTAGGGCTACAGAAAGAAATACTCAGAAAGAAGGTGCAGTTGGATGTTACAAAGTGAAATCATGAACGGCTGCATTCCCTGGTATTCCCTGACATTAGCGTAAAGTTCTGGAGAAATGGACCACTGTTACAGATATGTCCACCTAGGGAGAAACTCACCAGCCTCAGGTGAGTAAATTAGTAAGTAGATGTAGTAATTTTTATAGAGGATCTGCTCTAAGTAGTTTTCCAAGTGACTGTATGAATATTCCAATCCTCATACAAAGAGCACTCTATGCAGACAACTCTTGTATTAGCCAACTGTCCTGGCGGACCGGCAGATGGACGACGAACGATCCTAATGAAAGTGAAGGGGCAGAGAGCACAGTGGGGTGCTGCTCCGTCGTTCTCCCCCTCCGTCTCTATAGAGAAGAATGATGCTGTATGTACAGCACTCGTTCATGCATCGTGCAGTGGTTAGTTGTTGGAAAGGACCGTAAAAGATCCTTTTAAATGACAAATATTGAATGTGTCTACATAGCCTTAAACGTTTCAACCATGGTGGGAAGTGGCAGAAAATCATACTGTGAGTGTGCAAATAAAAGCAGACAGTGGATTCTCCCTCTCTTCCACTCTATGCCAAGTAAAATCTATTTGGTGGCTGGGGGCCAGTAATTCTGTATACATACACCATGTATGTTATTGGAAATGATAGTCTGTTATCCCAATGGATGAGCATGACTGATAGTATAAGAGGGCACGGTAACAATCATGGGTGCCTGAGCACAGGACAAGCACATCAACAACAAAGATCTTGCATCATGTCTTTGCCTCCCCACTCCTAAAAATGCAGGCTTGGTTGCACACCGGTTAGTAGCACAAGCATTAGAACATGAGGTTTAGCAAAATTCTTGGCAAGAGCAAAGGAACATAATTCTGTACGCCACAGTCAGATCCAGCCAACTGTAAAAAAAAAAAAAATAATAGACATAGCAGGGAGCAGGGATTTTCACTTTTTTTCCTGGCTTCCTGGAAAATGCCTGCACCTGCTCTGTAATTCACACTTCAGTGAGCTTTCTGAGCTTTTGGAAAATTTTGCATTTAAAAGCCAGACCATTTATCATTCCAATAATATGTAGGTACAAAAAGTTCCAAAAATCGAAGCAATGGGCTTGATTCACTATAACTTTTCAAGACTGGAGAAGATATACTATCATGGGGGAACCTAAGCAATCCAACAAATCTAAGATTTAGTAAATTAGGTCCAATGTTTGCCTTCAAAATCAGTTCACCCAAATCTTACTAATTGTATTTGTTTGTTGCTGGAATCAGGAATCACACCCAAGGGGCCATTGCTGCATTTATTTCCTGCCCATAACACTTTCTGTCTCAGGACAGCGATTACTGACTATATCTATGTAGCAGCAGTATTATCACCCTAGGTCAGAAACAGTGTGAAGACCACAACGTCTTTCTCTTTTTCTCCATAACATATGGGAAGAAGGTGAACTGGACAGGGCTGATAACATTGCTTGAGATAAGACTGTAAAGTCAGGGAGTGCACAGGAAATTACATTTGGCAAGATCAAAAGGGATTTTATTTAAAACAAATAGTAAGGAAAGGCTTCCAACAGTATATTATATAATACTGGAGAAAATAGGGCATGTTAATTTTTTGGGCTTACACACACTTACATGTTTGCTCTATCACACTGACCTGATTTGTTTTATCTTTGCAAGCTGAACCTTATATTTGTTATTCTTGCTCTGTGCAGTAAATACTGATTCTTAATAGACAATGGTCACTTTGCTTTGTCATCACCTTATCTGAGGTTTCATAGATGCTGGGATAAGGAGAGATCATTGGAGAGATGGTGACCCCATGCTTGCTTGTATACCAGGACTTGTCCTTCCACAGCCTAGGTCAGCTCAATGTAATTAATAGAAGTGGGGAGAGGGACAATTAGGCCGGGTACACACGTCCAATGGTTCT
>NC_092859.1:17695662-17743083 GCF_032062135.1 Pyxicephalus adspersus
AGATCCCCTATTTCTAATAAATCCATCAATAACGTGAGGTTTCCCGCTGCATTATTATACAATTGTAAACTAGAGAGAGTTAGTAATTCAACACATCTGTTGTTTCATTGGCAAACCTTCCTAATGAATGCATTGTTTTAACAAAACACATGTTGCAAATGGTTTGCTGCTGCCAACATTAGCTGGCCGTTATGTACGTAGAGCTTAAGTTAGGCTATGTACATACGTGCAATATATGTGTTGGAAAGGATCTTTCACGATCCTTTCCAACGAATAACGACTGCACGATGCATGAACGAGTGTTGTACATACAGCACTGTTCTGCTCTATGGAGAGGGGAGGGGAGGAATGACGGAGCGGCACCCAGCTGTGGTCTCTCCCCCTTCCCCTGCATTAGGATCCCTTGTTGTCCATCGTCCGTGGATCCGCCAGGATGGTCGTTCGGACAATGGATGATGAGCGCTGTACACACGCAAGATTTCGGTCCGATATCAGCCCTGAGACGATTATCGGACGAGAACAATTGGACGTCTGTACCTAGCCTTATGTTACACTCTTTGTACAACACCACTGTTACCCAGCAAGGTTGCTGGACATCTGGATCATTTTACAAATCATAAAATATGGAGTCTATTTGTAAAGCAATGAATCTGACATTCTCTGGTGGAGAATCAATCATTGCAATTGAAAACAAATGTAGGTGGAAGATTCTCCCACAGGGAATGACAGATTCATTGTTTTATGAATAGACCCTTATATGCCAGGCAAACCAACCTAAAACAAAATAAAAAAAAAAAAAAAGAAGTTAAGCAGTAAAGACACTGATGCCCATGGGGGCAACTTCAACTACGAAATTCCGGCTATTTTAGGGCTATAAACCAATTTGTTTATTAAAAGCATGGGAAGCTGGGAACTTCCATAGGACCATGTACCAATGCCAAACAATTTTGTAAACATCTTATCAACATAAGATAAAAAAAACTCCAAAGAAATGAAAACCTCAAAATACCATCTTCCTGAAACAAAACCGCTGCCTCCAAATCAACCAGAAACTTAAGTTATGGAAAAAAAAGTCCCTAATAACAAAAACAAAAATGCAGCAAAGGGGAAGATGACGCAAAGAGTTGGTAATCAGAATTAAAGCTCAGTTTTCTATGTGTGCTTAATGTCTCTGTATGTGCTTTATCAGATTAACTGATCCTTTCCCAAACAGAAGCTTCCAATAAATGATGCTATGGCTACTCTGTGCCCCTTTCACCTATAGTGAGAAGGGTGGCATATCTAAGAAATGATCTTGGCCATTTTGGACATACTGGACTGTGAATTTAGAACCTGCAGGATTTGATACACACTTGCAGCATTAACAAATCCAAAACTTGTTCATGGTCAGACCCTCTGCCAGGGTGTAATTGTTTTTGTTGTTCCCTTACCGTTAATAAATAGGTTAAATTATGCTGGGTGTCATTTAGCCCAGAAGAGGAGTAGTGGACAGGAGCCATAATGAAAAGTCTGCAGGATACAGTGCTGGGCTGGGGTCAAAGTTGGAAACTAAGGATTAGCATTTCGTATGTAAAAATGTAGGAGAGTCACATACATTTCTTTGAACTTCTAGAGGATTTCATAACAATTTGAAGCTCCAAATTTAATAAAACAGAAATCTTCTTATAGTATAAAAAACATGGAAAGTTCCGATTGGATACTTATGAGTGTAAGTAGGTAGGTGTAATAGGTGTAAAAGCCATTATTTATTATATAAAACTGCTGTTTTATATAATAGATGGATGTCTTTTGTTCCTAAGTTCAAATCTAGATTTACACCAAGTATCCCATAATTTTCAAAACTTTAGGAACAACTTTGGGCTAATTATTTATAAGCTTTAAAAATTCAGGTGCTGTAAAAAAAATCAGCTTGGGCTGCAATATCCACCTTCAATCTGAATCTGATGTCTGCAGGGCCTTTTCTGGCCTCAAAGTGTCCTTAGTGTTCTGGGTTAGGTGACAATCGGCGTCGGCATTTCACAAAGGAAAATGCCGGGCATCACAGCTCCCATTGTTTACAATGTAATGGTGCAGTAAAACCTCTTCAGGACTGGAGAAGATAGATTTCCATTGGGAGAACCTTGATGATACAACAAACCTGGAATGGATCTGGTTCAGCATTGAAAACATTTGCCAACTAACAGCAAATCATTTTTAAGAAAAACAATTCTAAGCTTGCTGGATCACTCGGGTTCTTCCATGATAGTCTATCGTCTCCAGTCCCAGAAAGCTTTAAGAAATCATTCACATTGTCTCTTTTTGCACCATATGGGCTAATCTGAAGTCTCAATGTGCAGGATTTGGGGATATACTGAAGTCTGACTTGGTAGGGTGCAGGGTTTATCCGAGGTCTAAAAGTGTGTGATGTAGAGTCTATATGAGGTCTGAAGGTTCAGAGTTTGAGGCTAATATGAGGTTTGCAGCTGTAGGATTTGGGGATATTCCAATGTATAAAGGTGCAGTGTTTGGGGCTAAACTCAGGTCTGAAGGTGCAGGGAATAGGGCTAATCTAAGGTCTAGACCTGCAGGATTCACCCATGCACAGTGAGATCGGCAAGTTTTTTTCCAACCCATATCGCGCCTGGGTCCGGTGACGTAGGAAGAAGAACACAGGAGAGCCGAAGATGGCGGCACCCGGAATGCTGGCACGAAGACAGATACCGGGACGACGTGGGACCCAATGGAAGACACCCCTGGACCTATTGACTGTGCTGTGGGATTGAAGGTAAGTGAATTTTTGTTTTAGGCAGTTTTGACTTTAGTTCCTCTTTAAAAAAAAAAACAAATGCAATTTTTACTTTAAGTAAAAGGGTTGTCTACCCTTTTATGTAAAGTAAAAATTCTGAGTTTAGGTACACTACAACTTGCCATAAACAGTACAAGGATCAGTATTGAAATAAAACTATACCTATGGCCTTCTATTATTCACTAACATATTAGTGAATGTGGAAAAAGTTGCTCACTTACATAAAAGCCAACTAGCCAACATACCAACTATTTAAGTCTACCTACCATCAAGTTGGATCAGTAAAAGTCAATTTCTGATTGGTTGGCATGAAATACTCTCTTTCATTATCCTTTTATCTCACATTTGAACATGTGCCAAATGAGCAACATGAGAAAGTATGTTCTAAAATGTATAAACAACAACAAGAAATTGTTAATATAATACATTTGTGTTCAAAAATCTTACACATAATCTAAATCAGCTTTCTGAATCCGTAAATAGAATTTGGAATAAAAAAAAAAATCTAATTGTGGGCAAACGTGTCCCCGGACAAGTGCAGAAAGCTGGGAAATAAGAGGCAGCTGGTAATTATGCGTCTCTCCCAATGACCTATACAGGGTTCACTCTTCATTTACAAGTGTCTCAATTTGAATGTTAACAACAAGACAACACAAAACAGCGGGGGTTGGGAGCCATCAAGAGAATAATGCAGAACTGAACCTTGCAGTTTAAATACAATGGGGTCTTAATTATCCATATTCCACACTAATGATTGGGAGCAGAAAGCTGAATGCTCAAAAACAATGCTTAATTGAATGACATAATTTATAGTAAAAACATTCTGCATTGCAAAAAAGGGCTACAGGGTTTTCTGAAAAACAGGTCAATGCTAAAGTTCGGCTAAGTCACACACTTTTTTCTTTTAGAATTCTCTAAGAAATGTGACTAGCAGTGCAGGACGCTCCTAGAAGTGGCCCCTACTATAAATGAATTAGGGTGCTGGTATATATTGCAGAGTTCTCCAAATAATATATAAATGATTAGAGTACATAATACATGTTAATAATAACATAGGAGACTTGAGTGGACTATGAATGTTGTATGCCCAGAGATTTTCATGTTTCCTTGGCCATACCTTTCTCTTACATTTTCCTGGGTCATTTTTTACCTTAACAGTAAGGCTTCGTTCACACGTTCAATTATTTATTTCATGATCCTTTGCAGTGTCAAAAGATAGACAGATGAACGATTGTGCTGGACACACAGTTTTATTCTGTTCTAATGAGCGTGATGCACCCTGCTGTGCTCTCCTCCCTTCACTTGTATTGCTATCGTACACCGTTGATCGTTCATGGATCTGTGGGATCCATCTATAGACAACTTCTGTAGCTGGAATGTTCATATTGGGTGATGAGCGTACATAGCCCAACACATTTACCTGCTATGGAGCACTACAAGAGGCACAGAAGATGAATCTGCTCCTAGACCTAAAAGATTATGCGGTTCAACCAGTGCCGCCATCAGTGGGCGGATAAAGGGTTCTTCTCTACCGGAGCCTAAACAAAAGAGCTTGACTTTTGCAATGCTGGAACTTTCAGATATAGATGACCAGGGTGGCCAGAAAGTTTACCTATTATATTGTCCAGACTTTTCTGATGGGTCCAACTTTAAGGGCTATTTATCTCCATGTGTACCTTTGGTAGAACATCTTTTTTTTTTTACACAATTTTTCATTATTTTTCTGCTTTAGAGCTGTAGCATTTGGTTTGATATCACAATATTTAGTTTAACAATGGATTGATCAGGACCACTAAAAGTAAATTAATTTTAAAATTAACAGTATAGCGTACATTTAAAGGAAATAAATCGGTCATTATAATGATTTTTTTCTGTATCTGTTTGTGTTATATAATAAATTATTGGACTGAATGCTGAGAGAAACAAGAAGGGGTGTCAATCTAAAGTTACGAACATATAACACCATTTTATCTGTACCCCCAGATAGTACTTTGGATGCAGGGATGCATAAACTATGGGCATGGGTCAGCTGGCTGATTTAGTCAGCAGGTTTAGGGAGTTATTGGAAATGTGTTATTTATTTTTGACATGGTTGGTACATTGGTCATGAGGTGATCTCACTGGGAATTCTGTATTGTGAAACTCTTGCATAATAACATACAGAGACAGAAAGCTGGTTCATGGCAGGGGAGGGTGCCCTTCTAAATACTAACACATTTCTGCTCTGATTGACATGGCATCCTGGCATGGGTGGTTAACCATTAGCTTGCCTAAAATGTGCCACGTCCATATACTGCCCATCACCACAATCCAACTATAATCTTCAGTTTGTGTTCAGGTGGCTGACAACTGATCTTGATCTCTGATTCTAAGGCTATGTACACATGTGCAATATTTGTTGTTGGAAAGGATCTTTCATGATCCTTTCCAATGACAAATGACTGCACGATGCATGAACAAGCGATGTACGTACAGTGCCGTTCTGCTCTATAGAGAGGGGAGGGGGAGAACGACGGAGCGGCACCCCGCTGTGCTCCGTCCCCTACACTTCCATTACAATTGTTCGATTTCAATGGATCCGCCAAGATGGTCATTCGGACGATGAACTACGAGCGCTGTACACACGCAATATTCTCATTTGATATGAGTCCTGAGCCGATTATCGGAGGAGAACCATTGCACGTATGTACCTGGCCTAAAAACCTCTGCCCCAAAGAAGTCTGATTAGCACTATATGCATAGGTTTGGGATGTTCTTCCCATGTTTAAGTGTGGTTCCTACAGTATTTCAAAAACATACTGGTAGGTTAACTCTCAAAATTGGACTATGGTAGAGAGATTAGATTGTGAGCTCTTCTCAGGGCCAGTTGGGCCCATTTCTACACTTGCAAACTGCTATGTGCCCAGGAGTGCAAACTGCATTGCAGGATAACACATTGCTCTTATGTTTGCAGTTGCAGAAAAGCAACTGCATGGCCAGAAGCAACAAAATGCTTCCAGGAACCCCACCACAACTCCAGTGCAACTGCATTCCAGCATGCACATAAAGTAGTTCCCAACTGGTCCGGATGGGCCTGCAGTACAACCCTTTAGTCAATGGGAAGTCAGAAATGGGCCTTAGTAAGATGGTTATGGTAAAATGATATGTAATATGTTTAAACAATATAAATATACAATAATAAAATAATAATAAGAAGAAGTAGTGCATTTCACAAATTTAGGGGACTTTTTGGCCACTGTGCCAAAAACTCAACTCATGTTGTATTAGACATTAAGCACATGGTAGCCATTCTTTTATCTCATCACACTTACACCAAAAACTTCATTCAGTAAAATTTTACAATTCAGAAATGATATATAAATTCGAGATGTTAGAGTTTAAAAAATTACAAATTCTTGCCCATGTTTCCATACTCTTAACTTGTACTGCTCTTGCCTACCAAATTTACCAATTCACAGTGGCTCATACTAAGCTTTCCTGTGCAGTGCTAAATCTATAAAAATACGCCAACAGTAAATGTTTATTGGAGTTCAGATTTCTAAAGCTTGTGAATTCCAGCTCTGTATGGAACTTTTAATAGATTCTTCAGCAGGTCTCGTTTCTCAAGGTAATAATATTTTTTAAGGTGTCAGGCGGAGTAAGAATAATGAGCTGGCTACGAGCCAATCTGTCCGTTTAGAAAAATAGATTTTTCTGCAGCATGTGAAGGGCTTGAGGCTTTGTTTCGGTGTCAGTGAGACTATAAACCAGTCCCCAGACTAGATTTAGTTGCTGAAGGTTATTTGCAGAACTGTCTAAACATACAGGTATTATAATCATTTATTTCAGGTAGCCAATTGAGATTCCAGCTAATATTTAGTTTTTGTTAAGAAGCAGCCTATTATTTGGGCAGGGTTTGTGTTAGCCAAAATGGGCCCTAGGCAAGAGTAAAAGTAGGGCCCTCTGACATCATCCAGTTATGTTCACGTAATGCTCTACGCCCATGCATCTTTTATTTCCCACGAGATACACAGACTTTATGCTAGAGTTCACAAAGATAGAGGAGCAGAGTATTTGTATGGTATGGGGTGGGTTATGCTGAAGGATATGATACTGCTTCACCTGCAAGCAAAACTAAGAGGACATAGGGAAGCTTCTAGGGGCCCCTGAAAAATGTAAGGGCCCTGGGCAATTTACTTTCTGTGTACCACGCACCCACACCCTACCCAGCACTTATCGTGACAATACCATGTCCAGGGGCTTTGCAATTAATTTACAAGATCAGCCATGTAAATTTAAGAAATAGCACAAAATTGCCTAATTTTGCAAACATTTCCACGCTCATAACCTTATTTTCATGGTGAAAGCAACTATATGACCTGCCTGTCCCTGCTGTCCACATACATTTGACCACATAGGTAGCTGTGATGATTAGTGTTGGTGTTCGAATTCAGGTTGTCTTTATATTCGACCCGAATATGGCTGTTCGAATTTGGATAGACCCGACTGGAAAAACACGAGATTCGACGGTAAAAATTAGGGTAATTATGTGTCCCATTCATCACCTGTAGTGCCCGGAGATTGTAGTGAACTGCAGAGGTATTCTGCAGTTTAGTTCAAATGTGACGTCACGTGGGAAACTGAATTGCAGACCTCTGCAGTTCCACTACAATGTCTGGGCACTACAGGTGATGAATTGGCACTTGTCCCCATTTATCACCTGTAGTGCCCTGAGAAACTCTATCCAAGAACACATACAACTAGTAAAGAGCTGCAAGAACAATCTGATTGCTCTTGCAGCCCTTAAAAGACCCTAAAAAACCCAGAAGTCTTGCACCATTGACTTCAATGGTTTAAGAATTCTGCATTTGATCACCCGGAGAATTTCTCACTATTCGATCGAATAGCTGTCAAATCGAATAGTGAGACATTCGACCAACACTAGTGATGATCACGTGTGTACAAAGACTTGGTTTATAGTGTAAATGATTATATACAGCAGCAGACATTATCATTAACAATGATATTATGTGGAATTATGAGTCATATTTTGCAGTGGGGTCAGGAGGATATAGAAATATATTAAAGTACCAGAATTGTAATGCAACACTTTATGTGTACACAAAACATGACAGCCTAGCGAATACGTCTATCTATAACTAATGTGCTTGTCTGTTTTCTTAATAAAAACCTAACCTTACACATCCTGGAATTTCTCCAGGGTCCAGGAACTGGCCTCTTGGTGTGAGATGGTAAAGAACAGTCAGCAGTTGTGAAATATAGGAATCTGCAGCATGTAAATCAATAATTTAGAAACCCTGATCAGGTAGTTAACCTATCCGCCAGAAAAGGTTTTGATCCACTAAGTGTATTTACAAATAACTACACAAATAATTTTAATTCATACAGTCTGTAAAACTGTAACATTTATAGATCAGGCATTGGATAATATACAAAAGACAATGTATAGGCATACACAAAAAGTATTATATGCAATGAATAAAAAGTATCCTTGTTATTATTGGCATTATATTTTAAACTGAAAACAATAAGTGTAACCTCCAACCCAATCAACATCAAATTTATTAGGTTAACTTGTCACTAAACAAACAATAGGGTCTATGTAAAGTCTGTTTTTTTTGGCTTTCTATGTATATGGCATGTATGGTCCAACAATGAGACTTCCCAGCCACGATATAGGGTTTGGTATCTGTCTAATAAGAAGTATTAGTAATTAGAAGTATTAGTTCTAGTAGTATCGCTTCTCGGCCTTTATGCTAAGATCAAGTGTAGTGTCTGTTCTTATCAGTGTTCAGTGTGGAAAGGCACTGGCATTCCTGGCAAGAATGCAGTGTAAGAGTACCTCTGTTAAGGACGGTCTACCTGTTGGTGTAGCTCTGTAAGGGGCCGCCCTATGCGAATCTGCCGGCCTCGTCCACCGGAGAAAGAGCATAGGGCCTGCCCTGAGAAGGAGCTCGCTTTCCAGACGGATCTCGCTTTCGAGTGTAGTACCCCTGGGGTGGCGACCCAGGGGCACTATAATATCACTGGGTTGGGGGACCCACGATATTAATGTGCACCAGTACACGCACTTTTTTTGCTGATTCGGCACATCGCCTTTTTCTGCATTAGCTGCGGCTAGTGCAGATGGGCAATTTTTAAAACCTGTTGCCCTGTGTGTTATGCACAGCGCACTTATTATTTAAATGTATTTTTATGTTTTGTCACGTCACTGGTGTGGTGTTTTGTATGCCACTTGTTTGATGGAGGGTGCTATTCCCTTATGGGCTAGCCCTGAAGTCTGGAAAGTGCCCTGGCCTAAAAACCAGGTGCTCTCCCTCAGTGGTAGTCTCTCTTCGGGAGAGCTCCCAGCTAAGTATCCGGTGGGACCTGCCTTGGCGTCCCAAGGAGAAAAGGTTCCTCTCTGGTTCCGGCTAGAGAGGCTAGAAAGTCCATTTCAGCTTCGGCTGGATGGGCCTAGTACCCAGCCCTCGTCTGGAGCTTGGCTTCGAAGGGTCCGGGGAAAAGGGTGGCCCTTCCTCTTTAGAGGAGGGTTTACCAAATAGTACCCCAGTGCACGTTTTTTGTGTAGTGTTTTTGCACTTTTCACTTTTTTTTCGAGCACGGGGTGTGTTTATTCACAGATCGCGAGATTAAAAAAAAAAAAAAAAAAATAAGAAGTATTAGATGTTCTTGGCCAACTTCTCCTCTTACATCCCCACTAATAAAAATTAATGGGCCGCTAGATGGCTGGAGGATAATTGGACTGTAAAGTCAAAATGTAGCAGTAAGAGGTATTAGAAGGATGCAGGCAGTAGATCTAGCTTTTTAATGACCTTGAAATAACTTTCAGGTCATCAGGGAACCCCAGGGATATCCAACACTCACAGTATATCATTGTGGTGGTAATGGGGAAGAATGTCTTTTACATTTCGGCCCAGGGAAAAATGCCACCTTTACAGCCAAAAAGATCATTGATATCACAAATGTTCATTGCTTAAGGAATCCCTAGCAATTTCTGGTGGGACTCCAAGGTTCCATGGAATCCTGGTTGAGAAACACTGCAGTAGACATACATGGTTAGGCAGGTGGCAGACAAACAAAAAAGGATCCTTAAGGGCCAATCAGAATGACAATCATGTGAAATATTCACATTCCAATGAACTTGCATAAAATATGCACTGATATAATACACTGATCATCCTCAGTGACATCACATAAAGAATTAATCTTCAAACAGAAGATGGTCAACGTCATTGAAGAGCAAAGCCAACCTGCTAAAAGGTCATCAGAGAAGATCACTGTGCTGCTTAGATAATGAATAAAACCCCACCTAAGGCCCATGTCTACTCCTTTACACATTGTCTAAGGAGCCAGGGCTGGCATTTTCTTTAGCCAGGAACGTCCGTTCCCCAACCATAAAGCAACCACTGCAAATGGGATGAAAACAGATTGGGGTTAATCTTGTGTCCTCTTCTCCATTCTCAACACTTCTTCTATAGAATAAGGAGGGGACAAGACGAGTGGGAGTTGTCCTACTGCAAAGACTACAATAGTCCTTGTTAGTGGTCTGTCATTTAGTAATCTGGTATGGCAGATCAATGAGGAATGTTGTAGGATACATAATCCAATGCTTGATTTAAACCCAAGAATCACAAAGAATTGTCCCTGATCGTAGAGATCTAGGCCCTGATTTATTAAAGCTCTCCAAAGCTGGAGAGAATACACTTTTATCAGTGAAGCTGGGTGTTCCGGCAAACCTGAAATGGATTTCTTAAAATGTATTTGCTATTTGTTAGCAAATGTTTTCAATCTTGAACTAGATCCATTCCAGGTTTGCTGGATTACCCAGCTTCACTGATAAAAGTGTGTTCTATCCAGCCTTGGAGAGCTTTAATAAATCAGGCTCCTAGTGTCTATGCAGACCAGCCTTTCTCAAGCCTGGAAATAATGTTCTTTTCTTCCGGGAATATTGTTACTATATCCACAGCTTAAAGTATATTAGTGGAAAGAATATCACCCTTACAGAAAGCCAAAAAGACTATTGGTGTCACTTCAAATGACCTAAGAGGAACAAAATGCTCATTGGTCAAGGAACCCATTGCCAGCTCTGGAGGAACCCTGGTAGAGAAACACCGGTATAGAATTTAGGGTTTACCAAGCTGAAATGTAATGACCTATCCTAATTATCCAATGAATGTGTATTATACAAGCCGGTCCTTGTACGACATATAGTTATTAGTAGAGCTATATATATCTAAAGGAGATTTCCCAGTCTGATTGTAGTATGTGATGAGCTAGCAGCAATCAGCAAGATTCTGAGACCTTGTAATCATATGAACCTCTCACCCATTGCAAGTGATAATTGTCAATATTAATAAATTGGGTGCAATATTCTCCCATTGAATTACGTTGGAGTTTTTCTTTAATAGCAATCTATAAATAAGCACGTGAGTGGTGCTGAGAGCTGCATCTATATTGTGCAGGAAGTCATAGCAGTAAACGTATGTTTTGGGAATGGAAAATTCTGTTTTGGGAAATGAAGCACAGATGTCTGGGAACAGAGACGAATGATGAGAAAACAGTGTGTGAACTGGGCAGGGAGGGCTTCACCACTCATACAAGATGTTACGAGGGAATTAGGGCATGTGAAAGGCAAGTAGATGGCACGGGGAAATATTATTTTTATCATTATTACACAAAGTACGGATAAACACTTTCATCATTACTTGAAGTGCATGTAAAAAGTAGACAGTAGTATTTTATGAAGGGTTATGACAGTCACTCACAATTCAGTCTGAATGATGACAATCTGATGGAACATGTACATACCAGTATGGAACACAACATATCGGTCATATGTAATTTAGTGTAAATGATGCAAATTTAAAAAGTATAGAAATTTCAGTGGCCAAATTTGAGATCAAAATCCCATTTACCCCACCAACTTCTAACAAGTCTTAACAAAGTCACACTTTTTTGGGCTTGTGTACATGGGCCTTTTTTGAATACAGTGCAACTGAGAGGCATGCAAAATACATTTGATTTGCTTTGCCTGTATTGCAGATGAATGTTCAGCAGGTTATTCAGCATTCAGATAACAGAATGCAATAACTGCAGAATGCAACTCTCATTCAAATGCAATATCCATGCACAGCATCCCTTACTGATCTACGACTTCAGTCATCCATAGTGGGAAGCCTTTAGGATCCTGTAAGAAATAGAAGTTTGCTACTATTAGTGGACACAGCATGCATTCAATCTACTTCCCATGACTTCCAATTCTCATATAGATAACTGGCTTCCATTATAATGCAGTGATGTTGAGAAATGTAACCTGGAATCTGTTGTTTTTCCTTCTTTGAGTGTCTCATCTCTGCTGGCTGAATTCAGAGATAACAGCAGTAAGTTGTAATGCAGTGTGCAAACACATTTGGCTCATAAAACAATTATTCTGTCCATTGCTTTGATTTCATACAGAGTTTGCAATAATCATTAGTCAAATTGCAATACAAATCTGCCTTGTTCATTTTTGGGTTCAGTTGCGTTTTATTCATAAAGACCTGTAAGGCCATTTTTCTGATATAGCAGCTAGCGGGCTGCCTCCTCGTTGGAAGCAATGTGGACTTCGCAGAAGAGAGCATCTGTGGACCTTCTGACCTGTATTTCTGTAATACAGGCACAGGTATTATTATTAATAACAACCTTCATTTATATAGCACCAACATATTACTCAGCGCTGTACATTAAATAGTTGCAAATGTCAGACAAAATACAACGACACAGGAGGAGAAAAGAACCCTGTCCAAAATGCTTTATCCCTTTAAAGTCCCTTTAAGTACAGGAATATACCTGGTGATCCCCCAGAAATACACTCACCCTCAATTCACCTAATTCATGTGCATAAGAATTTCAGATGTTTTTGTGTTTATATATTGAACATATATAACAAAATGCTTTTAATTGTATATTTAACACAGCAAAAGGGAGCAAAGTTTGTTAGGGTTTACCTACTTAAAATAATGACACCAACCTCTAAATATACAATGTAAATGATTGTTGAAAATTGTAAAAACTATATCATTGGTACAATGTTGGATGTGATTAGACATAATATAACCGGTATTGATCATTTATCTGTCCATCCCATATGAGTTCATAATGACTTTTAAATGTTTATAGGTATGTGGCTGATCTAAATATATTTAATTGTTTATAAAATAAAGGTTTTTGATCATCTTAGTGTACCCTATATCCTCTTTTCTTTTTTATTTACTGAATTATTCTTTTTTTTGCACATTTGACATATAGCTGATATATTTTCTGTATTAATGAGTAATAAGGAAGGACAATACTTCTCTCTATGAGTACTTTTTGGTTTGAAGCCAGCCATATTCAATCAAGTGAAGAATGAAAAAGTAGGCAAAGAGGGGCTTTTAAGACATAGGATGAACTCATTTTTATTGAAAATCATCCAATATACAAAGTATACAAAGTGTAATAAAAAACACAACAATGGCCCTTGGCCAGAGTAATAGTTATTAAAATATCTTAGAGTGATTGCATATTATATTTTTGTCTCTGAACCCAATGCGTTTCGCAGATTGGCTTCCTCAGGGGACTTTCACTGATAAACTCAATTTTATTGAAAATCATCCAATATACAAGGTACAAAGTATACAAAGTGTAGTAAAAAACACAATAATGGCCCTTGGCCAGAGTAATAGTTTTTGCAATCTCTTAGAGTGATCGCATTTAATATATTTGTCTCTGAACCCAACGCGTTCCTCCAATTGGCTTCCTCAGGGGACTCAGTAAATCAGTTTTTCAGTAGGTATTTTGATCAGCAAAGAATTAGCAAATTAAATCAATTGGCATCAGTTTATTTTCTGTACAAAGAGGGACTTTGATTCTTGCTTTACGTAGACACAGCAATGCAATGACAAGGGTGAATGTGTAGTTCCTCTTGATAGTTTTGATTCTCATTTGGGTCATACAAGAAGCAATAAACATCTTATCATCTCTTTTCATAAGCAACAGCATGATAACTGTGGTACAAAGACACAACATGGTGATTAGGACAGAACATGTACAAAAATAAGGCATTTGTCACTTTAATGAAAGCTCTTGGAAAGTTGTTCCACCTCTAACATATTGGATTTCCCCTCACTTTCCAATGGTCACCATTACATATAGAGGGTGGATGTTGTTGGTCTATACATATTTGCACTGCATTCATATACAGGGTTTGTAGTTTGCCAGATCACAGAGTAAGAACATGCAATAGGAATGAAATGCCTAGTCCATGTCTGGGGATGCAGAAGATTTTGACAAACAGCTGTGTGACCCCTGTCAGGGATATCTTACTTAATCAGGGGGCCGGGGAGTATAAAACTTTGAGGGGGGGTGTTTTAGGAAAGATGACTGTTAGCTAATACAATAAAATTACTGACAGGTAAGGCTAGGTACACACGTGCAATGGTTCTCGTTCGATAATGGCCGATATCATACGAGGATCTGGGGTGTGTACAGCGAACGATCATAATGCAAGTGAAGGGGAGAGAGCACAGCAGGGTGCCGCTCCATCATTCTCCCCCTCCCCTCTCCATAGAGCAGAACAGTGCTGTATGTACAACACTCGTTCATGCATCATGCAGTTGTTGGAAAGGATCGTGAAAGATCCTTTCCAACGACAAATATTGCACGTGTGTATGTAGCCTAAAGCGCATACCATTGCTTATCTTATCACAATGGCATTTGAAACAGCTTGGATATATTAGACAACCCCAGTCACCAGTCAGTTCATGAAGGTGATGTGTTGAAAGGAAAAATGGGAAAGTACTGAATAAGGATCTGAGTGACTTTGGCAAGGACTGAATTGTATTGGTTAAACAAATGGGTCAAACTATTCCTAAATTGCATGTCTTGTGAGGTGCTCCAAGCATGGTCATCATCAGAAATTTCTGGGCCTCATACTAGGTAAACTTCCTGGGCCTCCCGGCTGATGTTTGAAAGTTTCAGCATGGCAAAATCAAGTTCTTTTGATCAGGGTTGGGTACAGAAGTACCTTTTCTTCCCAATGATGAAGACCCTAGATCTGGGTATGTAGTGATTAGAATTTACCATAACTGGTCCAGAGAAGGACAACCATTAAACTTGGGTGCCCGAGACTCATTGATATTTATCAGGGAATAATTAGTCTATTGGGCATGATCCTACTAAAAAGCTACCGTAGAACGAATTCCTAAAAAACTTAATACTGCAACATAATACAAAGGTGTCAGAATACATTGAAGTGCATGCAGCTTGCTGTGTATGTGTATGGTCATAGACGAATTAAAGCACCCAGGCCGACCCCTGTTCACTACTGAAGGCATCTACAATGTCCCTGTGAGCATTATACTGGATCATGGAGCAATGGAAGAAGGCGGCATGGTATGATGAAGAATTATATCTTTTACATTATGTGTATGGCTTGGTGCCTATGTATCCTTTACCTGGCAAGGAGGTGGCAGCGGGGTGCACTATGGGCAGGATGAAGGAAGCAATGGGACTTTAAGGATATGCTGCTTAGTTCTTGATGCCGAATATCAGGAGCTGTTTTGGCGGCACATAGGGGACTTACACAATATTAATTGTTTTAATGTACTGGCTGATCAGAGCAGTATTCCTCCCATCAAGCTGGATGGGGAGAAGCTGTGGGCATGTGGCAGCCTCTGTATTGTGACTAAACTTTTCACCCAAAAAAAGCCAGGTGGCAACTATAAAGTGCCAAGTGGTGGACCCGGCTAAAAGGGGCTGGGGAGAACACAGCAGTGTATATATAACTTCCCCTGTACTCTATATCACCTTCTTGTTCTCTGTAGGGATTGGCCCCCTCTGGATGGTAATTTTCCCCAAAGTTAGAAATTGCAAGTTCCTCAAGTGCCCTAAACTGCCCAAGTGTGACCTAAGGTCACATGAGCAGATCTGCTGCCAATTTTGCGCTTGACTGACCAATCAATTTCCTAATTGGTAATCCCCGAACACTGCACACACTTTTACTACATATGGCCACTCTAAATAGTCCTTTCTAGGATGGAAATGATCAGAGTTCTGATTGGATATGTATTGATCACTCATACATGTCTGAGCTACTGGAAATGACTTATGACCGGTCTGATTGGAAACCCAAAAGTCACTCAGCTGCTGACTTCTTTTACATACTTCAGATCACGTTGTTTTATTGGTTCACAAATGAGAATATTCCTGTGTGTATAGATCTAAGCCTCACGATGATCTGTCAATGTTCACAATCACATTGTTCAATGTCACCCTCTTCTAGCAGACCCATTCATATGAGCCTATTATGCAGCTCTACAACACATGATGGATCTTTACTGGGCCTATTTATCAAAAAGTGGAGAAAAGAATTTGTCCAACAATCACCACTTTTTTTTTGTTTTCTGCTTTTAAAAACCCATTCTCACTTATAACGCCGGATTTATCAAAGCAGGAGGAGGAGAATGGAAGAACCATAATACTTCTAAAGTGGCAATCAGAATCCGATTTAGTGGTAAAGAATACCTTAAAAAGTTACAAAAAAAGCTAAAAAAGTTAACAAAATTCAAAATGCTAATAAAATAGGGATGTTTTTAAAAATTGATAAATGTATTGATTATAAAAATGTTGGTAATTATCACCAAAATAGGGTTGATGGGACTATTTGGCATTTGATAAATGAGACCTTAAAATACCAAAGTGTAAAAATTTGTTGGTGGGAATTTAGAGATCTTTAATCATTTCTGACATTTTATATATTTATTCTTTTTTGTTTAATGTCTTAATCAATTCATGGCAAGTCTTTTACATACCATAATAGACGACACACCATAACATGGTAGATAGTAGAATATAAGTATCCCTTGCACACTTTAAATTGCATGATGTAAATTGTATAGGGGAAATCTACAAATGTCAGGACATGTTCTGACCTGCTTCTGAATACTGTTAACCTCCCCTGGATCTTTTTCAGTCAAAAATCACTTGTGTTTGCAAAAGCCAGTATAGGTGTTTATATGTGTTTATTCTGGCTTTTTAAATGCGTGAAAAGGCGTTGTTTCTTTTTTCTATTCACCAAGGAATTCCCTGGCTTTGCCTATAAACGCCTGCAGCAAATGCTCTTAGACGCCTGCACAAGCTTTTATGAGCAGTTCTATGGAGGTGTGTGGATGGCAAAACTACCCTAGACCCTACATGGAGCTTCCAAACAAATGCTTGTAAATGTAAACCTTGGGGGATGTAGATCTGACACTGGGGTACAAATCTGAACAACATGGGATATAGATCTGACACCTGGGGGTAAAAATATGAACCCTAGGGGATATAGATCTGACACCGGGGGTACAAATCTGAACCCTAGGGGATATAGATTTGACACTGGGCTACAAATATAAACCCCATGGGATATTGATCTGAAACCTGGGGGTAAAAATATGAACCCTAGGGGATATAGATCTGACACTGGGGTACAAATCTAAACCCCAGGGGATATTAATCTGAAACCTGGGGGTAAAAATATGAAATCTAGGGGATATAGATCAGACACCTGGGTTAAAAATCCAAACCCTAGAAGATATAGATCTGACACCTGGGGTACAAATGTGAACCCTAGGGAATATAGATTTGATACTGGGGTTACAAATCTGAACTCTAGGGGATATATTTCTGACACCGGGGGTACAAATCTGAACCATAGGAGACATAGATCTGACAACTGGGGGTACGAGTCTAGCACCTGGGTTAAAAATCTGAACCATAGGAGATTTTTATCTGACACCTGGGGTACAAATCTGAACCTTAGGGAATATATATCTGACACCGGGGTTACAAATTTGAATTGTACGCGATATAGATCTGACAACCGGGGGTACAAATCTGAACCAAAAGAGATATAAATCTCACACGGGGGGTACAAATCTGAAGCCTAGGGAATATATATCTGACACCGGGGTTAAAAATCTGAACCCTAGGGGATAAAGATCTAAAACCGGGGTTAAAAATCTGAACCCTAGGGGACATATATCTGACACTTGGGGTTACAAATCTGAACCCTAGAGTATATAGATTTGATACTGGGGATACAATTCTGAACTCTAGGGGATATAGATTTGACCCCGGGGGCACAAATGTGAACCCTAGAATATATGGATCTGACACCTGGGGGTACAAATCTGAACCCTAGAGTATATAGATCCTAAACTTGGGGCTACAAATCTGAACCCTAGGTGATATGGATCTGACACCGGGAGTACAAATCTGAACCCTAGGGGATATGGATCTGACACTGGGGGTACAAATCTGAACCCTAGGGGATATAGATCCTAAACTTGGGGCTACAAATCTGAACCCTAGGGGATATAGATCTGACACCTGGGGTACAAATCTGAACCCTAGGGGATATGGATCTGACAGTGGGGGTACAAATCTGAACCCTAGGGAGGGGGCATTAGCCTTTTACCCCTAGCTGCTTTTGAACAGATGATTGAAAAACGCCTAAAACCTGCACAAAAAACAGACCCATTGCTTTCCATTAAATTATTTTTACAAGACTTTTCTAAGCTGTAAAAAGGCTTACAGAAGCTTCACACCTGCCAGTTGATTGCTTGATTTCGTGCAGCTCCCCGTGCCTGGCACCTTGCCATCTGATCGAGGATTAGCATGGGAACGCTGGTACAAAAAGAACCAGTATCTGCACATTTAACAGATGGCGGCAGTAAGTGGTACCCTTTTCATTCCCTATGGGGCTGCCGCAAGGAAACGTCACATGTAGTGTCTCCCCATGCAGAAGGTTTCCACGACCTCTCTGCCAGTATGATTTATCCCTTAGCGTTATCACCAAAACAAAAGGTGAATCGGAAAACCTCCAATAGGGACATGTGCTCCGGGGGCGGCTGTCTTATGGTTGCCACACATGCATGGACTTGACACCAATCTATGTATAAGCGATTCATCATCAGTTATTATTGAATGATGCAACACATGAATCACAAATACAACCAGAAATATTCATGATCATTTGACTAATGTAATCAGGGGCTTTTCTACAATGAAAAAAAATCAAATACCAATCTCACGTATGTGCAGTAAGATTTTTAATATTTTCAGGAAGACCTGTCACTTATCATATATATATATATATGGAGCCTTCTTGAAAGGGGAATATTTAATTTTGGACCACTCACTTCCTGTTGTGTCTCCAGAGCAGGAAGTGTAGGGATAAGTCCACATGGGGACACAAAATAAATAGATTGGAGTTTTACCCCCATGCATTTCATACTTTATTCATAACGCACATATATAGTTTCGGATAGCCAATCAGGACTAGAATATGGAGATATTTCCAGGTGAAGAGTCTCAGATGATGAGATTAATATTTAAGCAGATGGCTGACCTATACAACTAGACATGGATCCAGCCTTATAGGAGGGGGGTTTAAATATTAATCATGCAGCACAGCCCCTCCTCCCTGTGTGCCATGGCAGATAAAGTCACCAGCCATGCCTATGAGGACAATGGACCGTGACCACCAACTCCACATTCAGCCACCCATCCACCCCACGTGGTGATGTGCTGGAATCTCTGCACGCTCCACCCACGTTGCTAAGCGATGCCAAACTCCGCCCATCCCTCTGCGCATTCCGAGGTAGGGTTAGGAGCGTGATTGGCTGTCCCCTCTCATCAGGCGTGGTTACCAATCCTGATTGGCTCTACCCCTCCGTCCTTAGTTACTGGGAAATATGCGCGAAGCGAGGAAAGGTTACAAAAATAATAGGCGGGACTTTCTTTACTTTTTTATGAAAAAGGGGAGGGCGTCTTTGATATAAAAAGGCGTGGTTAGACTTCCTATTGGACGGAGCCTTTTAGCTGGTTGGTTATGTCTCTTACTCTGGGCGTGTCTAAATCTGCGCTGGGCTTTGGCGGCCCACCTCCAGATCAGTGTGGCTCAGTCAGCCGGATAGAGAAGAGCTCCGGATTTGGAGGGCTCCCCGGGGGAGGATAACAATATGGGGCGGCCGGGGATGTACGGACTCGTCTGGGTCGCTGCAGTGCTGCTGAGTCTTGGTGGAGGAATCTACGGTAAGAGCCGTGTGTGTGAGGGATCTGTGGGTGGTGGAGGAGGGGATCGCTTTATCTACACGTAATCATCATGCGCTGCTATTCCGGGCTCTCTGTGTATTCTGCTGGCAATCTCCGCTGCTTCATGTAATGTAAATGTAGCGATGCCATGGCAGATACTACTCTACACATTGTAGTGGCAATACCTGGCAAGCACGTGACTTCGCTCTATTTACTTTGCGCACATCAATAAAAAAAAGTGTTACTTTATAGCAGGTCACATGATTAACATCTGGGGGGTATAGATCTGAACCCGTGGGGGGTATAGGAAACCTAAGATTATAGATCTGACACTTCAGGGTACAAATCTGAACTCTGGAGGTCTAAATCTGATACTTGGGAGGTGGGTACAAATCTCAATCTGGACAGCATATGAAATGTAAAGGTATAGATCTGACACTTTGGGGTAAATATCTGAACCCTTAGGGGTAAATGGAACCAAGGGATAAAGATCTGACACCTGGGGGTACAAATCTGAACCCAAGGGGGGCAATAGTCTGAGTCCTTGGGGTATAAATCAGAACCCCGAGGGGTATATGAAGCCTAAACGTATAGATATGACATCTGATGTTACAAATCTGAACCCCTTGGGGGGGACTATCACATGATATCCTTTAGATCTGATACTTTAGGGTAAATATCTGAACCCTTAAGGGTATATGGATCCAAGGGGTAAAGATCTGAACCCAAGGGGGTACTGCTTTGAGTCCTTGGGGTAAATCTCTGAACACTTAGGTGTATATGGAACCAAGGGGTAAAGATCTGACACCTGGGGGTAAAAGTTTTGGGTTACTAAATTTGAACCCTTAGGGGTATATAAAACCTCATACTATAGGTCTGTGTGTAGAGGGGGATTAGATCTGAACCCTTTGGGGTATAGAGATTTGACTCCCGGGGGGTTATATATCTGAACTCTAGGGGGGTATATATGAAACCTGGGGTGCAGTTTTGACTCCCCTGAGGGTTACATATCCCACTCTGCGGGGTTACACCATAATATATTTCTCCCTCCTGCTGGTTGGTGTCCTGTGTGAATCTGACTTTGCCCGTCCTTTCTCTGATCTTGCTGGATCTGGTTGTATGTTGTGTAATTCCCACACTTTGGATGTTTAGCAGGGCAGGAAGTCATTAGGGATTGTATAGGGCTGCTGTGTCATATCACATTTTCTGATTGATGATCCTCCCTAATCTTCAGCTTCTTATGAGGGTGGCATAGGAATGGAGGATGGAGCTGTGCTAAGGGTTGTTTTAGAAATAAAACGGGAAGATATAATATATATAAATTTCACATGTAGGGTAATTCCATCGCCCATATATTCCCCTATTGCAGAAGAATGTAAAAGTTTTCTTCTTGATGTTGGATGGCTATTGGGGTTAATCAGATTGCGTCAATGTCCGGGGCAATAATGAAATATTTATCCTAATTTATATGTTATCCAAATTATTAATAGCCTCTGGCTGCAAGGGGTATAAGACAAGTCCAGAAGTTCTATAAACTTGCGTCTCTTTGTTGCGATTATTCACTCCTAAATGGTTTCTATACCCAGCTCCATGTTTCATGTCACCTTTATTTGTAAACTTGGCCGTCAGATGAAAGTTGGCTGTCTGGCTCTGTTTATTCAGCGTTAAATAGAGTTTAAAAGATTATTAATGGTTGTAGAATTTATTGCTATGCTGTGAATAGTCCTCATAGCGCTGGATTTTCCATAGCTGCAAAGGAACCTGTATTAGATTGTTAGCTCTTCAGGACAGGATCTCCTCCTGTGTCACTGTCTGTATCTGTCTGTCATTTGCAACTCATTATTGTACAGCGCTGTGTAATATGTTGGCGCTATATAAAACCTGTTTAATAATAATACATGTAGGAATAGATTGCTCTGAATATCAACTTCTTATTTTAATAAAACGCTATGTGGGCATAAATGTTACTTCCAGTACGGGTGCAGGGCTTCCCCTATTTATATTTAAATCTGATGGATATTCTATTCACATGGGGGGGTGAAGAAGTTTCCAATCTCCCATAGCACTCATGTATGTACTAACAGGGCTGGTTTAGCCAGACGCCATTTACCCCACAAAGGGGCATTGACGTGGAAATCGAAACGTCCAAATTCTGCAAGGCAAGCAAGTTTCCTATTATTATTATTAAAAGAGCGCCAACATATAACGTAGCGCTGTAAATTAAATAGGGGTTGTAAATGACAAACTGATACGGACCATGACACAGGCGGAGGAGCAGTCTGCCCTGAAGAGCTTACAATCTAAGAGTTGTGATTAACCAATAAAAGACGATCCACATGCATGTTTTGCTAAAATATAACCGATATTAAGGGAAGAAATAACAATATATTATTTGACTAATTGCCCGTAACAATGGAAATGTTTTTTTTTTCTTTTTAATTTCTTCTGTAGGGTTTGCAATTGTCAACAAATCACAGCACTCCGCTAATTAGCATGCCCAACCTTGCTCCCTTTTTAAGTTTTCGGCTTTTAACTAGATGTGTGCGATCTGCTTTGTGTCAGTATACATGAGGTTGCTTCTTAGTTGAAGCTGTTGGGTTTTTTTTTTTTTCTCTCTCTAATAATCCCTTTTTCCAAATTTTCCCACCCATCCCCCTCTCCTCCTCTTGCTCTCTTTCCCCCACCTCCCTCCGCCTCTCTCTGTCTCCCTCCCTCAGGGCAATGCCAAGGCAGAGGGGGGAGGGCAGTGTGTAGAGAGAGAGAGAAACCTTTCTTGTGTGATAACAATTGGAATAAGAGATTGGGAAGGGGGGGAGAGGTGGGGGTTAGACGCTTCCCAAACTGCCCCCACAAATCTGTCTGCTACCTCCTGCAGCTCTCTTCTCCCCCTTTTCTCTTCTCTCTCAGCTGCTCCATACTTGTCTGCCCGCCTGTCTATCTTGCTGGGACTTTGTGTGTCTTTTGCTGACCCTATTTTTTTGTGATGGGCCCTCCATTTCTTTTCTTCCTCCCAGATCTGCTTGTGCCACGTTACCACTGCACCCCCGCTGTCCAGCTGCTCCTGGCCATGCTCCTACTAGCTTTTCCCTCTTGTGCCAAGTTGCCAAGTCGGATTTATTTTTTTTTTGGCCACCTCTGATTTAACGCCCGTTTCTGGTTTTATAGAGCTGATGCTCTCCGGCCATCCTAGCTGCTTTTTGCTATCTTTGTATTATCGCCGGCTTTTTGCTGTCTTTGTATCATCGCCGGCAAATCATATATGTTATTTTCTCAAATTCTCTTCAGGCCCTCCCTAATAGGAATGTACATTCTTATGTGTCTATGTCATAAGTATGGAAACCAGCAAACATTTTGGTGGATACAGAAAATCTATAAAATCAAAGGGAACGCATGTAAACGTGAAAACGTTAATCTAGGAACCAGCTTGCCATGCATGGAATGGAAGCCACCAACTTATGGCTCTGGCCTTGTGTGGTCCAATAAATAAGTGTCCTTTATTGAAAATTAATCCAGTAACCACAGTGTCCTTTCCTGACCCTTTTAGCTGGGTGCACCACCCGGCACTTTTCAGTAATCACCCAGCTGTTTTAGGGTGGGTACTGATGAGTTGGGTCACTATACAGGGGCAGCCACCAGTCTACAGCTTCTACCCACCCGGCTTAAAAAAAATTCTGAACCGACTTGCCATGCAAGGATTGGAAGCCACTAAACCACTGCCCTGTACCTGTGTGGTCCATTAAAAGTGTCCTTTGTTGAAAGTCAATCCAGGAATCCCCTTTTAGCTGGGCGCACCACCTGGCACTTTTTAGTAACCACCTGGGTGTTTTAGGGTGGCTACTGATGAGTTGGTTTACAAAACAGGAGCTGCCACCCACCTACAATTTCTTACCACCCAGCTTAAAAAAAATTTCTGAACCAACTTCCCACGCAAGGAATGGTAGCCACCAAACCACTGCCCTGTCCTTGTGTGGCCCCATACCTTACAGTGTTCAACCCAAAATTGGAAGAGTTTATAGGTGGGTGGCACCACTGTATTGGGACCCAACTCATCAGTAACCAACCAAAAACAGCCAGGTGGTTACTGAAAAATGCCGGGTGTTGCGGCCAGGGGGAACACTGAAAGATGGAAATCCTCTCTGCCTTATATAAAACTTTTGTTTAATCACCAACAATAACCATCACAATCCACGGTGATCTGATTTAACATCCAATATGCTTGGGTAAAATTGGATGAAATGATGGTATAATCTTCCCACGCTCTTTGGAAATTCACTCCCGACCTTCACTTTGATCTGCTTTTCATTCTTTTTGAAGGTCGAATAGGGACCATTCTAGGCTACATAAAGGGCGCTTAATTTTGCCCATTATTGCCACCATTGTGGTTTTACTTATGTAGGAGCAGGAATAGCAATGGTTGTAGATGCTTCTCCATGCCGTTACGGGTAATAGATGGACCTCCAGCCTATGGTTCTTCTAGTAGAAGGGCCCCCGTTCATGTTTGCCGTTGTCTTAGGAATGTCTCTATAATAGTGTTGGTTACGTTGCCTCATATTGCTGGATTCCTAGCCGTGACTCTTCCAGTTAAAGAATGTTTGTTTTGTTTCCCCCTCATTGCACCGCAGGAAGCCGTATAGCTTGCAATCTACGCCCACAAGTTATTTTTTCTACTATCCGGTATACAGTGTAAGGAATTTGTTAAACTTTTTTGTTCTATAACATACACACACTTTTTGCCGATTGGTAAGGGTGTCCTGTTTCTTCGGAGGCTTTGGGATCTAATTGATTTCCATAATGAACGGCCTCAAAAACAGTTAAGAATCAATAGATTTGTTGGAAACAACCAATGAAAGCCACAGAACTTTCACCTTGGGTTTGGCAATTCCGGTAAAACGGTTGATTAGGAAGGAATTGTACTGATCAGAGTTTTATTATCTGGCTTTTGAAGACCGCAGTGGATCACCAATCTCGGAGAAAGCGTCTTCTGTCATTACAAAGTATTGTGTTTCTTGATCTGGCATAATCTACCAATAAAATAAAGACTGTGTGTGTCCGACCTAAAAAGTATTTCCAACTTTGGAATATTGCCTAATGTAAAATATTTCAACAGCTATGTTGGTGTTGGCATAGCTTTGTGCGATGACTGACGTCTCTTTCCTTGTCTGTTGGCCTGGCTGTCTCTTCTATCTAATGTCCAGTCTGGGTTTCTCACCTTCTGACCTGACAAGCTGATTCTGCTGTGTCTCTCAGGGGTGTATCCCTGCACCCCAGCTATCCAAAATCAATCAGTATGCATCCTTCAGCTCTCCCTTTTGTCTTTCTGGCCTTTTGTCACTTTCTTTTTTTCACTTTCTTCCCCACATTTGTTTTTTTACCGGGCTTATCACTATTTTGTATAGTGATGTCTTCTGGTATAGCCCAGTCTCTTTTTTTATCTTTTTATAGCAGTTTAGCATACTTTATGTTTATTATTATTAACAGTATTTTTTTTAGCGCCAACATATTGCACAGCGCTGTACATTAAATAGGGGTTGCAAATGGCAAACAGATACAGACCCTGCCCCGAAGAGCTTACAATCTAAGGAGGGGAGATAAAGATTGGTGGGTGAGCAGTGAGGGTTTTAAGAGCCAGAAGATGGGTAGGCCAGTTTGAAAAGTTGGGTTTTAAGGAGTTGATGGTAGTTTGAGATGTATGGAGTCAATGGGCTTTAGCCTTGTCTTTCTTTGGAGCTACCAATTGATTTGTCACTTACCAGCATTGGTTGTTACAGATAGTAGTAACTTGAAAATACGCGGTTATGAATATGAAAACTTAAAGATGATTCATATGTCAAAGGGGGGCAATAGGATTGTTGGAGGACCTATGAAGAATGATGGGCATTGCTGGTTTGTGATGAGACCTGATGTAAATTGACTTGGGACATTTTTAATTTAATTTTAATTTAATTTTGTTTAAGCTGTAGGCTCGTAGCAGCCTCTGTAGTGTGACCGAATTTTTCAGTAACCACCTGGCTGTTTTTAGGTGGTCACTCAAAAGCACTGGGTGGTTTGCCCGGCTTAAAGGGGCTGGGGGGATCACTGTAGCCCATGGAGGGTATGCATAGCTAAGTGGTAAAGAAAAAGGAACCGACCAGTCTCTTATTTTTTTTTCAAGTTTACTAAATTTTCAATTTGCTTTTCTCTGTTTAGCAGAAGATAAATCTGATACTCATTTTACAGTTCATGTTGTGATTTTTTTTCCTTTTCTTATCTCTGTCTCTGCTGTTTACATACTTTAAACTTATCACTGACAAGTTTGCCTAAGTTGACAAATCTGAAATGGTAATGTGTAATCCTGGAAGAAAATGTGTTTGTATCCTGTCTGCGTTCTTTACCGCTGTGTTTAGTGTAAACTGCCCTGTGAACTCTGAAAGTTACAAATGAATGATTGCTTCTCATATTGCCATGTGGAAATTATAGGACAATTAAAGAAAGGTGAGCCCAGAAACAATCGGTTAAATCTGTTGTGGCTTTAAACAAAAGTCTTTTCATAAAATTGTATACTATGGGCCTGATTTATTAAAGCTCTCCAGGGCTCGAGAAGATAGAAGAACCTGGGTGATCCAGCAAACCTGGAATAGATTTCCTAATACTCATTTGCTATTAGTTGGCTTACAAATTTCCTGGACGAGATCACACAGGTTCTCCCATGGCAGTCTTATCTTCTCCAGTCTCAGAAAGCTTTAATAAATCGGGCCCTTGTGTTTTGGGTTTCCAAGCAGGACCCAAAATCCATCAACATTTCCACCTATCCAGTATGGAGCTAGCAAACCATTTAGTCCTGGGGCTCCAAACAAACTTCACTTTACTCACAACTTATTATTGGTTGTCCAAGAACCAAACACTATCTTGTGGGATATTGGACACACTTCATGCCCTTAAATAAAAAATGCATAATAAAAATTTGTATTGTCATCCACATTGGCTCTTTTAATTTTCAAAATGGCTCCCAGGTAATATTCAGGCAATTCCTATTTTTTTAGTGCCAACATATTACACAGCGCTGTACATTAAATAGGGGTGGCAGACAGTGACACAGGAGTAGGAGAGGACCCTGAGCCAAAGAGCTTACAATCTTCTCCTTAAACTAGATTTCTTTGCTTTGGGAACATACTCAGGAAGTGGGCTGTTCAAGGGGAATTGCAGCTCCCAGAGGAATGACATCAATGCATCCAATTTCAAATATTTGAAGTTCAGCCAAGTCATGGCAATGTTAAGATTTGTGTATATCAGACAAATCCGTTTCCCACAGTAATAAGTTATATTTAATTTTCTGGTTATGTTCGAGTAGATGGATTGTCTCCGTACATAGACTAGATGACAGTTATCTCTGGACTTTTTATTTTCCATTTCATGTCGGGTAATAAAGACTTTTATGCTTGTTTATCCATCATACTAAAGGTAATTGGATAGTAATACATTGATCTAAACATCTGCATGGTTGAGGTGTGTTGTGGATTGTTACAACAAAAGTCATGCTTGCTTCATCTTTGATGACACAATGCACAATATGTAGTTCAGTGTTCAACCCAGAAATTATTTTAAGTTGGGTGGGAAGAATCTGTAGGCGGGTGGCAGCCCCTCTATTGTGACCCAACTCATCAGTACCCACACAAAAACAGCCAGGTGCTTACTAAAAAGTGCACGCGGCTAAAAGTGGCTTTGGAGGACACTTTAGTTTTTTTCTTAGCATAAGGCATTTGAAGATGTATTGAACCCTTGTGATTTATTGATTTAATTCAGTTACATTGCAAATTAAAGTAAACTTGCTGTTCTTATACATTTTTAAATACCAAGAGCTGAAGATAGGTGTAAATAATCTGTGCTGGCAGTGCGTAGAAGAGTTGGACCACAGCGACACAGCTTTGCACTGGAACACAATTTCCACACTTGCCTATCCACGCTCTCTCGCTGGACGCTGCCATCTTTCTTTTGCCCAGCAACGCTCTAAGGCCATCGTGATTAACCATGCCGCCTTTACAAAAATTATGCAATAGTTCCATTTATCCCAGGCACACCCATGGGAACTTTTTGGGATTGGTGTAGGTTTGTATGGTACCTCTAGGCAGAGTAGTGGTCTGACTCTCCTATGTGCTGCCTTATGATCATTCATTGGTTCAACTTTGAAAATCTCAACGATACCTGCGATTTCTGAATGAAAAAAATGTAATAAGTAATTTATTTTAGCATTGTAAATTTACTTGGACAATTTGGTCTTGGGATGGAATCCCCATTGACATGATAGAATTTTTGTTCTAGAAAGCATGTGCCTGAAAGAAGAGTAGTATGTGTGTTTGTTTTTTAAATAAGATAGATGGAGCAACAAAGTTGTCCAGTATCTTGATGACCAGTAGGAAGTGTTGGGATATCGCCTTTTATTACTGAAAAATGGATTTGTGTTTGTTACTGCATATTGGGTTTGATTTTACCCATTTTTCACATTCTGTAGTACTTTCATTATTAGAAACAGAAGCAATGCCCATCTCTTTTATCTTAATTCAAATGGATATTGATTAAATATATGTTCTTTATTATTATTTTTTTTTTTTTTGCCCTTTTATTTTAGCATGTGTACTTTTTAAACAGTTACCTCCAATTTTGCCCACCTAAATAAAATCATTACCATTGGATTGGCCGATCCCTTTCTCTAACATATATTTCACAGTCACCATTTCTATTCTTCTTTTTGTAAGGGTATAACCCCTATATGCCTAATATTAAGTAATAATAATCCCTATATGTCTAGGCTCTTGACTGAATTTTTCTGGAGTAAAAAAAACCCACTGCTTCCCACTTGAGGGAACACAGGGCAGTTTTTTCTCCAGAAAGAATAGTAAAGTTATTAAAAATAAATTTATAAATACAAAATAGTAAAGTTACTCTTTATATATCTATAAAATGTTAAGGCCGCTCCAATAGTTTCTTTTGTAGTTAAATACCATACCTGCCATTATGGTTTATGGGTTTTACCAGGGTACAAGATAAAACAAATTGTGCGGCAATTGCCGAACCTGCGATTACAGAGAAATTTTTTTAACAAGAAATGAAGGGGGGGGGGGGGGTAAACAGCAGGGTTGAGCAATGGTACTTCCCCTTTTAAGGAGCAAATATAATAAAAGAGTAATTTTTTTTATCTTCTCTTTTAATACATATGGTTAATTGAACTTTGATTGACAGGTATATAGCATGCTCATTAACAAAAAGCAGAACTACCTTAAATCAAATTATCTAATAAAAGGGATGAAAAGTCCACAAACTTTGTTAGCTTGTGACTGTAGTCAGATGCAATGGGTGGCAATGAGCAGTACTGAATAACCTTGGGCAGCTCAGTGGTTAGCACTCCGGCCTTTGCAACGCTAGGTCCCAGATTTATATCACGGCCAGGACACTATCTGCATGGAGTTTGCAGGATCTCCCCATGATTGAGTGGGTTTCCTCCGGGTACAGTTTCCTCCATTCCAAAAGCATGCAATTAGGTTCATTGGCTTCCCTCCAAAATTGACCTTTGACTGTGTTAATGACATATGACTGAGGTAGGACATTGGATTGTAAGCTCCTTTGAGCTAGTGACAGGACTATGGACATTGTAAAGCGCTGCGTTATATTTCGGCACTAAATAAATATTGTGTAATAATAATATTAATTGGAAAAACTAAAACTACCAAAACTGGTCAATTGGGTGGGTAATAAGTAGACTCACATTCAGGGTTTATTAGTCTTTGAAGGTTTTTGGTGGTCAGGTATATTTACCAGTATACTTATTTTTACCCCACTGTGTTACAGAGCTAGAAGATGTCACACTTGCCTGACAAATACTTAATATTGTAAAAAGAATAAAACAACCAGAGACTGGCTTCTGCAGAATGATGGCTTCATCATTGCTTTACTATACATAGGTGGTTTATTAATAGAAAACTCTTCACGTTTTGAAACCTTTACGGTAGCCATACACTGTCTACCATATTGCCTTACATATAAGGAAGGTGTAAGTAAACCATAATGACCAACTTCCCTTATTTACTTCCTTTGCGTCTGGTAAATATAATGTTGAAAAAATTTTAGTATATTGTTAAAAGGTTGACCCTGTCACCTCAGGACAAGAATTGTGTTGCTACATGCTGCCAGATCACCCCATTAAATAAAATGAAAAGAAACCCAAAAAGAAACATTTAGAAAGTGGTGAGTTACAATATATTACATTTGTGTGCTTAGGTTTAGATCCTGTTTAACTATTCACATTTTCAAAGTGGTATGACAAGACTGGAACTTTTCTTCCTATTGGTGCCCATCCAGTGGCCCTTTTATGAACTGTATAACCACTCCGGCAGGACAAAGCCAGGTAACCCATTCCCTGAGTTATTCCAGTGGGGGGTTATCCATTTCTGCCCTATTATATACACTTTCTAGGAGAGAATTATAAAGACTGGCACTGTTTACTCTGAAAATTGTAGTTGCTCACTATAATTTGTGAAAAAAATTAAATTCCTTATTCATACATGTTTCTGGTTAGTGGCTTTGAACAATCCATTACCATCATCATAGGTAGACAAGTAGCATTTTTAAATGGGGAAGTTAAAAGAAACCTATTATAGGATTATAAGCCAATATATTGGCTGTTGTGCAGCCCTTTCCTTTTGAAGATACTTGCTGCCTATTATTATACTTCAGTGTTGGCTTTAACATTTTCTGGGTGGCTGGCTGATCTGAAAAAAAAGTGTTCAAATAAGGACTCCTCCTCTCTAAACCAGTTTCTAGTTATTCTTGTCTATGACTCAAACATAGAACAGAGATAAATCAGCATGACAGCAAAACAACTGGCATCTCACTATGGCAGCACCGTACTTTTGTTGTGCCAGGTTTCCTTTATAAGTTATGGATAGATGTTGTTAGGGTGAATTACTCATGAGCTTCTCATCCTCTCTGGAACGCTAGCCTTGGGGCTCATTGCTTCTTTCCCATCATAGAATCTTATACTTTCAGCTGTGTATTATAAAAAGAAAAAAAAGTCATAAGCAGTATTAAGACCTTGGGTGAAGTTTTTGTAAAGCCACTTTAGTTGATACTTAGGTAGACCTGACTGGTTTCTGAAATCTATGAGCCTGATTTATTAAAGCTCTCCAAGGCTGGAGAAGATACACTTTCATCAGCGAAACTCAGTGATCCAGCAAATCTGTAATTTGCTAGCAAATATTTTGAATCATGGACCAGATCCATTCCAGGTTTGCTGGATTACCTAGCTTCAGTGATGAAAGTGTATCTACTTCAACCTTGGAGAGCTTTAATAAATCAGGCTATAAGTAAAAGATTCCATGATGGGAAAGAAGCAATGAGCCCCAAGGCTAGCGTTCCAGAGAGGGTGAGAAGCAAGGCTTGAGGATTGAGTCCCAAGGCTGATGTACAATCTTTAAACCTTGGGTGCAGTTAATATGGTTATGTAAAGTCAGTCTTTGGTTTATACGTAGATAGAACTGACTGGTTCCTCAAGTCTACATTTGGCTACTGAGAAGGTCTTAATATGCATTCATATTGAGTCCCAAGGCTGATGGACAATCTTTGGACTTTGGGTGCAGGTATTGTGGTTTATATAAAGCCACTCTGGTTAATATGTAGGTAGACCTGACTGGTTTCATTAGTCGTTGTTTGGCTACTGAGAAGGTCTGCAAATGGATTCATATTGAGTCCCAAGGCTGATGGACAATCTTTAGACTTAGGGTGCAGGTATTGTGGTTTATATAAAGCCACTCTGGTTAATATGTAGGTAGACCTGACTGGTTTCATTAGTCGTTGTTTGGCTACTGAGAAGGTCTGCAAATGGATTCATATTGAGTCCCAAGGCTGATGGACAATCTTTAGACTTAGGATGCAGTTAATATGGTTTATGTAAAGCCAGTCTTCGGTTCATATGTAGGTAGAGTTGACTGGTTCCTCAAGTCTACGTTTGGCTACTGAGAAGGTCTGCAAATGGATTTGTATTGAGTCCCAAGGTTGATGGACAATCTTTAGACATTGCAGGTATTATAGTTTATATAAAGTCACTCTAGTTAATACATAGGTAGACCTGACCTTCCTCAAGTCTACGTTTGGCTACGGAGAAGGTCTGAAAATAGATCTATATGGCATCCCAAGGCTTATGAGCTTCTTATTGAGGACTGCTTATAAGTAGATGTTTTATTGCCCTTCATGGACTGTTAACCCCCTTCCCCCCCATACTTATGGCGAAAGAAATACATCCAAGCCATTAAATTTCTCCTTTACAGTGTTTATCATTTTTGTAAAAGAGTTGTTATAAATGAAGATTCAGTGGCAATTAAATGGAATTCATGTGTATATAGCCGGGAAAATAACTCAAGATTTTATAAGCAGGTTTTTGTGTAAAACAAGTCTTAATTATGCCAGAGAGCAGCTGGCTTGTGTCCTAAGCTGGCTGCTGGCGGGAACAGGAGATTTCTTTCCATCTTCCAGTTTCTGATTTCTCTAAGAGTGCGGGCCCCGGAAAAAAGCCCCATGTGGGCTGTTGCCTCTGTCATTGATCACAATATGCCTCAAGAAAAAGAGTGTTTTTTATGTGAAATTGTGGTTTGCAGTTCCCCCTTTTTTTTTCAGCAAGGAAGAATGAAAGTTGATGTATTCAAGCACTTTGGCTGGAATCCATCTTGTTTCCCGGTGCCAGCTCATCTGATGCAGCATGGCCGCCCGGCATCGGGTTTTGTTCAGTCCGGTCACAGCTCACTCCTGCATTGGTTGTCCTGGCAACACTTCAAGGCCTTAGTTAAGGTCTTCGTCAGTCTTCATGCCCCACTGGAATGATGGAGAGAAATCTATTAATATACAATCCCTATTTACCCAAATGTGTCACATTTTGATTGTTCGTGCTTAGCTACTCGGTGAATGTGTTTCATGCGTGAAGTTTTATGGTTGATTTTGTCTTCCCAGTTTGCTGCGCACTTTTTGTTTTATCCTAAATCTTTTATTCGATCTAAACATCATTCCCACGTGCTATTTTTTTAAACTATATCAGTCATGACATTAGCTAACTAAACTTTGGCATGATCTGAGTACTTTATGCCCTCCTTGCTGCCCAACAAGCCTGCTATGGCATCAATTGTATATATGGTGGTAAGTAGGTTACGTTTCCATCAGATGAGCAAGATGGCTTAACCCATAAGAGAGATTATCCTGTGGTGTCAATATTTTGTCCCATCACACCAAGCTGGGGAGGCATTTCTGTAGGAATGATTGATAGTCAACCTAGTAAAAGTTAGTCACATTCAACTGAACTTGTTCTTGTAACGTTGAAGACGTTTCGCAGCCTTCCATGTTGCTTCATCAGTGCTGATCGGAATTAAACAAATATATTGAAAGGCTGCGTCAAGAACAAGTCCAGATGCCAATAACCAACTACTCCTGCATAAATGAAAACTTTCACAACTTAAAAGTCCACGTTTGATCCGAAGTCTAGACACACCTCATGTATATACAAAAGTCTTCTCTTTTGATTGTAGCATGGGAATAACCACAGGAGAGATGGTTCCTGATCATATTTATTCTATCATTCGTGCACATGACACAAACTGGTCGCTCAGGTGTCCTCATTTGCAGATATATAGCTATAAACTCCTATGCCTGGCAGTGTTCCCCCCCAGCCCCTTTTAGCTTTTTAATATGGGGACCCAAGAAGCTGACCTAGTATGGGGTCCAGAAAATGATAGCGTTTTTGCTCTTAAGAAGCACACTGCTATTTTTTCAAGAGGAGTACAGGCCCAAAGCACATTATTTAGAGTTCTTTTTAGGCACAGTGATCCGTATCTTGGCAAGTCTTCACTTTTTGAGAAATATAGCCTACTTTTATCTTAGACGTGAAGATTGGACCCTTCAGCAGCTAGGTTTTGACCCCTTTGTCTGAAAGCTTTGATGTGATTGTTTTAGGCCTCCTCCTTAGCTTTTTACGTTGTAATGTTTCTGGTGGCTGGGTGTAACATGAACCTTTTTCAGGGAGGTAAAGCAGGACCCCTTGCCTTCCCCAGGCCATTCTGAGTGAATTCTCCTGTGTAAAACTATCGCATTGAGCTTGCATGTCTTTAGGTGAAATCTTATCAGCAATCAGGAGTGTGACATGCTTGGGGCCTTTATGCAGCTTATCACTGCTTACTAATAAACGTGCACCCTGCTTGTCGTATTCAGAGGAAATGTTTAGTCAAAGGTAACTATTAAATTCTGCCTAAAAGAGTCCTTGTGCCGTGTCAGCTAATGTAAGCTCCAATTCTTTCTTCTTGTAATCAACACCCCTCCCTCTCCATCAATGTATGACGATCACTGTCGTGTACTCAGAAATGGAGGAACTTAAAAAATTGAGCAAGAATTGAAATGGTTTCCTGCTGTAAATTAACGTAACTTGTGTGTTTTTATTTGGCATGCAAATCATTCCTTATTTATTTAAAAAATGGTTAAAGTGTGCTCAAGATGGAAACAAATCTGCAACCAGCTGGATCGCAATTACTGCACAGACAAGGTGGTCTGTTCTTCTTGCTTTGCAGCAGTGGGTTCTAAAGTTTATTCCAAACAGGAATAAATCTGAAAAAGTTTGTAGGCAGATTGGAGTTCGACCATACTTACATTCTTTACAAGAATCAGGAAATGTTGGCCAAAGAACTCGGAATTTGATTATTTGATTATGAAAGTACATATGACTTTGGGGGTTTTAGGGTCTCTGTGGGTTCTAACACCCTCTAGATGACCAAAATGTTAAGGGTTGTGGTTCGGTGGTCCGATATCTTCCAGAAATAAAAAATGCTACACAATTTGCCCATCCTAAAATGGGCCAGAATCTGTGATCCTTGTACTTGATGAGTGCTGCTTTCCCTTTTTCAGTACAGAAAAAAATTTCCTTCCCACACATACCTACGATTTCCAACGAACAAAAAACTGTACAGCAATGAGTGTTAAAGACGGTTATTGCCTCTAGGAAAAAAACCCAGTGTGGCTTCTTTGTTGCATATGACTTGGTTTTTACATTCTCATTCTAAATGATATTATACCTGTAGCATATAGCTTAGTTTTAATATAAGCTATCAAGTAATTGAATGGAGATGTATCGTCGAGAATCCATCAGGACCTCATTTATCTAATATAGCCAAGACCTCAATGCAGTGCTGGAGTTGGCCACCCTTTGACTCCTGGGTTTAGTTCTTTTTGCCAGGTAGGAAAGTCTACTACTGATTCGAGGTGTTGGGCAAAGGTTTTTTAACAGGTCCGCTTTGAACAAGGGAATTAATTTGAGCTTAGGTTTGGTATCCATCTTGGGAGTTTTAAGCTCCTCAACATTTGGAAAGCCTCTGTTTGCCCTAGGTGAATACCAGGTATAGCACTGTAACACCTGTTGGCATCCTGTAAGTTGTAGTTTCTAAGCAGCTGTTGCCAATATTTCTAGCTTTTTGTTAGGTGGGGGAACCATTTAGATAAGCTGATTGAGCCTAAAGGGGCTGGGATTGTGGGATAATGGATGGTGCCAGGCTGGTGTTTTACAGCTGAGCAGCAAAGAACAATTCACATTGAGCTAGAGACACAGACGTATTTTGCAAGCAGAGCACGCCACGTGAATTGAAACAAGTATTTGTTCTGGTCTGCCATCGTGCGGTTTGTGCACCTCACGGCTTAAGAATGATCTTTGGCTAAATAAATGATAAAAATGGAGAATACTGCGGGCTTTGTCCACAGTTGTTGACTTCACGTAGCTTACTTACTTTGTATATTTGTTTTAGTCCTGTGATGATTTCACTGTGAAAAACATTTTTATGCGAATGTTTTGAAAATTTTGATTCTATTTTCTCCTGATAAAGCAGTATCCAATACCGGTCAACGTACAGAACTTTGTTTAGGTGCACAGTCTCTGTCATTGTCAATTGCACCAGCACCCACAAAATAAGTATTTGAATGTAAATTGTGCATGACATTCCTAGGTCATCAGAAACTGGTTCCAGTAACCAGACTTGCAGAACTCCTAGACAATCCCTAAATACCAAGCAGTTAGAAAAGCTTATGCCATGTACTCTGACCTATATATGCGAAGAAGGCAAAGGAACTAGTGTGGGTACATTCTAGAAATCTTCACCAAGTAGGGCTATCGGTCATTGCAATTATGAGTGATCCAAAATCAAGTGAAGCTTATTCTTAAAGAACAACGTTTCACCGGTAAATCTTTGTAATGGACCACAAACAAAATAAAAGGGAAATGTTGGGTGTTTTTGGATAGTTAGGGGAAAGGGAATACCTTTTGTTCAGTTTTATTGCTGTGTGTGTCTGTTGGAATTTTCACACCATTATTTTTCTTGGTGACCATTGTCACCAAAATGGAATGGGAGGGAAATCTGACGTTTTACAGTTGTCATTAGAACAAGAGGCCAGGTCAAATTTTGTAATGGGGACATCTGTTCAGTAACCTCTGCAAGGGAGGTGAATCTCTTTCACTCTGGGGAGATTTCTTCTCACTTCCTGGTGAGTCTCCGGGACCGTAGGAAAAAAATGATGATCCAAGAACATTGGACACACATATGACCCCATTCAGCAGGTATCCAAAAAGAAACTACATCTGGTGCTTACATCCATGGGTCTTTTTTATTATCCTATAGTTTAACCCTTCTGATTTATGTTTTCTTGGTCTGTCAATTTCATTTTCAGTCTAATTCACCCCCTCAATAAATGGTTCAAATTATGAATAAAGTATTTCCTAATGACAGAGTATAAAGTCCATCAGAGCAAACCCTTATCTGATCAGAATCTCCTATTACAACAAAAATAAATAATAAATAATAAATGTTGGCTGTGGATCATAGGCAGGCTGTAAACTTGTAGCTTCCTCCAAAACACAGATTGAACAATTTATGATGAGGACTGGACTTTTATCTCTGTCACAATGTGTCACCACTATCAAACATTGTTAAGCCTTTGCCTACAAGTCCGGGGGTAGCAAGCAATCAAATTCTTGCAGACAAGGACACATTTAAATTTAGAATATTCTGTATATAGGGCTCTGGTCCGACTATAACTGATTTTTTCTATTTAAGGTTTGAAAGTGAATCTGGTTGCATTTGGTGCTTGACAAATGACTGTATCTGTGTACAGCAGAAGACTGTCTGCTGATTTATCTATAATCAGCCAAATTTTAAAACCATCTAAAGTCTATGGGGCACCAGCCATGGCCTGTTGGTAGGACAGTAGGTATCATACGTAAACAGAAAACTGTGTTTAGGAAACATTGGCTGGCATAAATACCCGAGGCTGGTTGGTTCAACTGCCCGAGGGTGTCTGAAGGCCATGATGGGACCTGGGTTTAATGAATCTGACTAAAATTAAAATGTTCTCTTTCAAGATTAAAAGAATAATTTTACAAAATGGTCCACAGATATATGTAATGTTCTGTAAGCATTTCTTTTCATGAATCCAGTCATAAGAAAACTCCTGCAAATTTCTTATCAATTTTTTGACCATTTTGTATCTTATTATTCTTGCTGTCGTAGCTAGGTTGAGCTGTTCATCTCTACAAATGGCTGATGTGCCATATTAATAATAAACAGGATTTATATAGCGCCAATATATTACGCAGCGCTGTACATTAAATAGGAAATGACAGATACAGACAGTGACACAAGATGGAGAGGATCCTGCCCAAAAGAGCTTACAATCTAGGTAATTGTCAAAATATTCATTGACCGGCATAGGTAGGTTATGAAGCTACAGATTCTGTAACTAGTTCCAGTTGCTGCTCAACAACTGGTGGAATCTGAACAAAATGGACTTTTTAACTAATGGCTTTACCATTAGGCTGGGTGGGTGGCAGACCCTGTATCGTGACCCAACTCTTTAGTAACCACCCCAAAACAGCCAGGTGGTTACTGAAAAGTGCTTGGTGGTGAACCCAGCTAAAAGGGGCTGGGGGAAACACTGGCTGTACGCTCATTTAGTTGCAGATAGCAGGCGATTGTTCCTTATCATACATTGATAGGCCAACAGTGCATTCTGGATGCAACCAAATCAATTGATTGTTGGTGCCTTTGAGCAGTTAATTACTACAGAACACTACATGAAGTATCAAAACTTGGCCAAGTTTAACATTGCCCTGAGGATCCCAGTAGATACTTTGAAAGCATTCAAGCATCTGGTTTGGAAATCGGTTTTACTGTTTTTGTTCTTTCTTCAATGCCACACCAGGTTTTTGATTTATGGAGCAGTGAGTCACTCGTTTACTCCTCGGAGATAGAAGCTCATTAGTCAGCTCCCTGCCCTGAATTGTTTTTATTAGAACAGAAATGCAGTAATGAGCAAGGACAAAATTATCTACTCAATTTATGTGTGCACCTGCTAAAACAAGACAGCTGAAGGCTTCCATGTTTCAACTAATTTTCTCGTGACATCACCCCAAAGCACAAAAAGCCTGAAAATGCCTCGATTACATTGTACAATGTGTTGCTGTAAAATATTTGGGTAACACCATGGCCACTGGTCGGGAAGTGAAATGACTTGCATGCATTCTGAGAGTAAAAGTGTCGCTGTTGCTCATTCACTGGTAATCAAATGCAAAATCAATTCTCCGAACCGAAATTCTACTTTTATTCCCTTTTCTGCTTAGTTCTTTTTTTCACTATTACGTTTTAATCTTGATTGCTGATTGAAAAAAGGTTTCAATTATTATTACATAGTATTTATATAGCGCCAATATATTACGCAGTGCTTTACAAAGTCCATGGTTATGTCACTATCGGTCACAGTCTATTGTCATATGTATTTAATACAGTCTATTGTAAATTTTTTGGGGAAGCCAATTAACCTAACTGCATGTTTTTGGAATGTGGGAGGAAACCCTTACAAACACAGGGAAAACCTGCAAACTCCATGCAGATAGTGTCCTGACCAAGATATGAACCTGGGATCCAGCGCTGCAAAGGCCAGAGTGCTAACCACTGAGTCACAATTTTTTTTTCTTCAATTCATGTACATTTTTTTATTTTGTAAAAACCCCATGCATTTTGCTTTATCCTCTCAAAACCTTTGCCCTTTCATCCTTATTTAAATCTGCCGCTGACCTTTTCTACCTCAGATCTGTCTTTCTGCGCCACTTAACACCTCTGTTCCTGCCCTAATGTGACCTTTTGTTCCTTGACCCCCAGCCCCTTCCTAATTTTAACCACAGCCTCTGTTCTTCCTGTGCTGAGCCCACAATCAGCTCATCTCATTTATCCCAATATCCACAATAGTTTCCTGTGTCCATAGATACTCACTGACTACCTGTCCCTACACCTAATTGCCTTATCATGAACAATGTGTGGCCCTTGTGTTGTGTACAATGCAATATGAATACTGTAGACGGCTTTCCTGTGCAGGTTTAGTACCTCATTCTTAAAAATAGCTGCGAGCAGTCATCACATCTGAGGCAGCATGTTCTTCTTTCTAGATAAAAATCAGACTGGAGGGATAAGTTTTGCTCAGATTCAGCTTAGCTTTCAACTTAAGTGTTAAATGGTCAACATTTTAGGACTTCTCACTACTGGTTTCACCTACAATCTTCATAATACTTTTATATTGACCACTGCTTTGACTACTTTTTTTCAGTGATATTGCCTCCTTATGTATTACAGTACTGTAATGACTTTATTAAACATTTGTCTCTACCATCACATAATACAATCTTGTCATAAATAGACTAAATAGGACACACGGAGTCGGATTAGGTCTACATTCCTAATTCCAAAAATGCTAAATGACTGATAAAATAATACATTGATAAATGTACCAGAAACCATTTACGAAGTATTCAGCTTTAACATTATATAGGAAACTATATCCTTTAATGATGCTTGAGCTAAAGTCAGTAAGGCTACGTACACACGTTGGATGATCTTCATCCGATCACCTTAGCGCTGATATTGGAGGAGAATCTGCCGTGTGTACAGTGCTGGTCATTCATCCACAAACGATGAACCACGAACGATCGTAATAAAAAGGAGAGAGCACTGTGGGGTGCCGCTCTATCGTTCTCTCCCCTCTCCGTATGTTCAGAGCTCGTTCATGTATTGTGCAGTTTTTTGTTGTTGGAAAAGATTGTGAAAGTTTTGCACGCGTGTACCCAGCCTAAGAGCTCCGAAAAGTTGTAAGGAGTTCCTAATAGTCCTGCATAGGGTTGACATTCCATTACTGGTACTTGAAGACACACAACCCTAGGCACCTACAACACCTCCCTGTTAGGATCACTTTTACATTTTCTTGCTTTACTTGTTCTAGTCTGGCTAAGAATAGTGTGACATTGCATAAGTAAAATGATTGTTTTATTAGGGGGAAAACAGAGTCCAGAAACAAAATGAGAGAAAGTCCCTGGCGCCCACCCAATTGGATAGGAAAACAATAGAGATTTGCAGGGAGGATCTAAGTTCGTTGTTCGGGTCTTGTCCAAGAAAGTCTGGCCAGTGGATTTTTGAGGATACATACATATATGATATTGATATTACATATATATGTGTCTGGTATATCCCAAGAACAGAAGACTAAAGCTGCTCGTACAATATGCATTATATTAGATGAAAACTCTCAAGCGTTCATTATGTTTCCATTCATGATAGATCTTGCGGCAGATTGTTGAAAACTGGGTAAATCTTCTTTCTTTTCTTTTTTTTTTTTTTTTTTTTTTTTTTTATTTACCATTAAAATCAAAACCCTTTGTTGTGTTAGAAATTGATATTTGAGTTACATACACATGGTGGTAAAACTTAACCTAATTCAGATCAAATATAAACCAAGTGGATTGATGGCATGTTGAATTCTTATATCATTGATTGGAATGATAATACCCGAGAGAAAACAGCATAAAGTATTCTTAGATTTAGACAGCACTTAATTTATTTTATTTTGGCATGAAAGTGTGTGGCAACTGCAACTTGTTTATTTAAGGAATCTTGTGTTTGCTAGTATTGGAAAGCCTGGACGCCGACCTTATTTTACTGATTAATGGATGGGATATAAGTTACGCTTGACCAAAAAAAGGCATCATAGATTTTTTGGCCACTGTCGACTTGGAAAGACATGAATGTTGCTTTTCCTATTATCTGAAGTCTATAGTTTTCTCGGAATGTTCCATGATGGTGTGAAGTGTCCAACACATTCCCCAGTCCAACTGCATTTGCCCCTGGGGAGCAGCTTTTTTGAGTAACTAAATCCTTTCAAATCTTTTTTTTTTTTTAAGCTGTGTCAGCATAAAATTTCAGCTTTAAAGTTCTACTCATCATTTTTTAATTTTTGTTAAGAAATACAATTGACTTGATGAAGACTTCTAGTTCTTTTCAACAGCAAAAGGACAATTTGCCTATACCCCTCCCAAGTCTCACATTCCTGATGGGATATGTCTGGCAGACATTGAGTTAAAATAATTCTGAAGCCTGTTGCCTTATTAATTTATTAATTCCAACCCCCCCTCCATAGTCTGATGGGGAACAATGCCCATGTCCCTCTTCTATGGGAATGTACCCCTCCCCTATAAAAGCCTGTCTGGGAAAGCAGAAGGAGGGGGAGAGAGAGACTCAGATTTCTCAGGGAGTAGGGGATGGGTTTTATATATGGCTTTTTTTTCCCCCTAAAGTCCTCCCCCCCTTCTGGCATTTTAATGAGGACCTTGGGTATAGGGGGGAAAGAAAAGAAACTATTGAAAGGGATGTGGGAGTGAAGAGAAAAAGTTCTCCTCAAGATGGAGCCGGCACTTTTGCATTTACAAGTAGAGGCGGCAAAGGTCGAGCAGGGAGAGAAGACCAGTAAAAGACAAACTTTTTATATTGTAATCCTCTAAAGAACCAGGGAGAGTAATTCCCTCCATCAGGTCACTTGGAAGTCCCATGCGGGAGTGTAATATACTTCCTATGGGCAATTCCTAAAAAGCAGATGATTTTGTATTACTCATTCACAAGATCATATTAGACAGATGTGTGATTTGTAAAACCTTTCACGCTATACCGTTAAAACCACTTTAGCAGAATTTAAGAAGGACCATCTGGATGTTGACAAAATATAGGGTCAGCTCACTTACCACTCGATGAGTTCATTATTTCACAAGCAATTATTGCTCTAGTACGGATTTTTCTTTTTGCTTTGTTGCATAATCATCAGTGAGTGTTTTATTTCGTGACGTGCTACTTCATTTCCATCCAACGAGTAATGGTTTCTGGCCCCCTAAATAGATATTCATTTATTTTCTTCTCATTTACTTGCAGACCAAGTACTAATAGGCTTGTAATAGATTGTCCCAACCACTCAGTGTCACTTTGATAGGTCGGCTTGGTCTTCATGATGGAGTGGAGAATAGGAATTCATATTTTGGATGCCATTCTAACTTATCACTTTTGCAAGCATCTGAAATGGACCATATCGAGCTATAAGTCCAACCCAGGATCACTAGGAGAGCACAAAGAACGCTTTCCTGCTTTAAAATCACTCCCCTGCGTGCTGTCAATGCTTCCCAGCAAACAAAGTTCTGCAACTTTTCAACAGCATTGCAGCAGAATTCAGTCTTTAGCTATCATGTTGCTGGGAGTTCTCTGATCACTAATGTAGATGTGGGTCTTAAAGTAAAAGGTAATTTCCATAGTAATCACCAGGCAGCATGGTGGCTCAGTGGTTAGCACTCTGGTCTTTGCAGCGCCTTTGCGGGTTCAAATCCCAGCCAGGGCACTATCTGCATGGAGTTTGAAGGTTCTCCCTGTGTCTGTGTGGGTTTCCTCCGGTTACTCCGGTTTCCTCCCACATTCCAAAAACACTCAGGTTAATTGGCTTCCCCCAAAATTTTCATAAGACTGTATTAAAGATTAACATACATAAAAGACCTTAGACATATGACTATGGTAGGGACATTAGATTGTGAGCCCCTTTGAGGGACAGTTAGTGATATGACTATGGACTGTAAAGCGCTGCGTAATATGTCGGCACTATATTAAATACTGTGTAATAATAATCAAATTCCTAAAATTTTCTAAAAGCTTATCTAAGGCTTAGTCTTCATGGACTTTTTCCCCATTGTTTAACCTGAAGCTTTAAAAGCCCATGTTTAAAATTCCCATGCATTCTAATAGGCTAATCTATACCAGGATGTTTCCTTGAGGCACGCTTATGAGCGTTATCTATAACATTGCTTGCAACGTTTAAAAAATTAAAATGCAGGGTTTATAAGCACTTGAAACATAAACGCGTTAATGCGGGAAAACACGTTTTCCAGAAATAAAAACACATAAACACAGTAGTAATGTTTACATCTGTTTTAAAAACGTCTGTGTAGACCCAGCCTATAGTACAATTTTTTTTTTGTTTTGCCTCTTTAAAAAGCTGCAAGTAGAAAAAATAATTCTCTTGATCTTGCTTTAAATCCAGCGATCTAGGGTCCTATTTATAAAAGAAGGAATCCGACATTCCCTCGTGGGAATCTTCCAAGTCCATGTGTTTAAGGGCAGTAATTGATTCCCACCAGGGAATGCCAGATTCCCTTTTTATATAAATAAAGCCCCCAATGTCTTGACCTTTTTCCCCTTTACTCTAGTCTTGTCTTTTTCTCTGAAATGATGAGCATTGTTGTCAGCTCTGTCCTCCTTCTACCCTGCTGGACAACAGAACTTCCCCTGATTGATTTATGGAGCATTGTTAGACAACAACAGAATGTTAGAAGTTCACTGGTACCTTTCTTTTCTAATCTACTTTTTCTTTTAATGCCTTGTGACTATTGTCACCAAAACAGAACATGATTGGAAATCTAAGTTAATTGTGATAAAGAGATTTTTACTTTGGGGAGATTTTTATTTCATCAACCATGCTACAAATACAAGTGGTTACCATTGTGGGTCTGATTATGTGCGGAAATATTTTCCCGTGTCAATCAATCCGTGATTTGTTTTTAGAGCTTTGTTGTAAATAACTGGTTGCTGTATTATTATTATTATTATTATTATTATTATTTTTATTATAACATTATTTATTTAGTGCCAACATATTACGCAGAGCTGTACATTAAATCAGTGGTCACAAATGACAGACAGATACAAACAATGACACAGGAGGAGGAGAGGACCCTGCCAATAGAGCTTACAATCTAAGGCGGGGAAAGCAGCAAAAACTAGGAAGGGGAATATGGAAAGGAGGGTAAGGTAGTGAGGGCTTTAGGAGACAGAAGAAGACGGGTAGGCAAGTTTGAAAAGATGGGTTTCGAGGTCTCTTAAAGAAGCAGAAAGTAGGAGCAAGCCGAATTGGTCGGGAAAGACCATTCCAGAAAGATGGGGCAGCTCTAGAAAAGTCTTGGAGCCGTGCATGTGATAAGGGAATGACTGTTCATTAGTAGGTCATTGGAGGAGTGAAGAGTTGCTTCGAACTGTAACGCCAGGCCTGGTTCACTCTTTTCCTCGAAGCAAAAAAGGGCAACAAGAAACATTAGGTTTATCCAAATGAATAACGAGAAACACTAAACCCAATTTATTTTCTACCTAGCCCTAATGGACAACAGGAGACACTAGGTCCAGGCCCTTCTTTTCCATTAGGTTCCTTGGGCAACAAGAAGCGCTAGGCCCAGTTAATTTGTTTCAACTAAGCACAAATCAGCATCAAGAAAAGCTAAGCCCACTTGCTTTTTTTCCATCAAGTATAGACAAATAGACAACAAGAAACATGAGGTCTAGGTCTTTTCCATCAGGTGCAAATAGAAAACAAACACTTGGCCCAGTTTCTTCTTTTCGGTCAAAAACAACAAGACTTGGCCTAGTTCCATTTCCAGCCTAGCGTAAATCGAGAAAAAACCTCCCGGCCCGGTTTCCTTTTTTTCTTCTTTTTTCACCTAGCACAAATGTACAACACAAGTTACTAGGTTTAGTTCTTCCCATGAAGCACATACGTTTCTGGGAGTTGTGGTCACATGCGCTGCAATAACTGTCGAGTCACTTTTGGTAAAACAAGCTTTGTTTCTCCCTTTAATATTTTTTTTTTTTTGTAAAATTTATTTCAGTTTTGCTTTGTTCACTTTTTTTTTTTTTTTAACACTTTTTTGCCACAGCTTGCAGAAGCTTTACTTCCCCTTCTGTGGAGGCACCACCCTGCATCCTGTACATACGCATCTTTATTACTCACACGTTTCTGTGCTTAAAAACCAATCATATGAAAGTGCTGAAAGCACAGTTTCTGGATGGCTGTAATGTGATCCAGGAGGGAGAATATTTCCCAGAGAGAAAGGGCTGGAGGTGGAGGGTTATGATGTGGGGCTGCTGGTTGTAAAGCTCTGTAGAAACTTTGCTAGGCAAGAGGACCTGTAACGCTCTAATCTGTTTATGTAAAATGCATTCTTTAGAATGTACACTAAGATCTCAATATTTAAAAACTATTAAAAGTAAGTTGTGGTTTTGGTGAGAGAACGAACGTCTCATTCTATTCTACTGTAAACAGAAAGTTAGAGTTCAGTAGGCTTTTACTCAACAATGTGAATGATCATTGCCTTGTGTTTGGTTGGTTCTCCAAGTACTACTCCAGGTTTCAATCATTTATGTTTTGTTCACACTCATTGTCATTAACATGCTACGCTCTTTGTGTGTGGTCTACGTCATTTTTTTTTTCCTCTGGCGGATGCGTTTTGCTGTAAACCACACCAAGGGTATACTATAAATATTGTCCTTCCATCAACTATTCCTTGGCATTCTCTGCTTGCTATCAATTCCTTATCTTGGATTATTGCACAAATGATGATGGTTTGCCTTGCATGCAGACATTATCTGACTACTTCTGAAGATTTGTCCAATTATGCACAGATATGTACAATCACAGATAAGCCTGGGGGAGGTGAATAGTCTTCCTAGGTGCAGGACAATACCAATTAACCAGAAATGTCCAAACTTCCCATCAATAGATCAACTAGTAAAATGCCTGAAGGGCTCAAGAGTACCTACAGACCTGAAATCTCATGGGTTTTAAGTCTTGGAATTTTAAGATGCTGAAACGTAAGGCTGTATTTAAAGCCAGTGTAATTGTTTTGAGGATTTTGGATGATCCCTCCTAAAGGGGGATTGAGGACACATTTTTCTGTTGACCGCTAAGAGAGGATTTCCATCTTTGTGTTCTCCCTAGCCCCTTTTACCCGGCATTTTTCTGTAACCACCCGACTGTTTTTGGGTGGTTACTGGAGAGCCACCCATCTACAGTTTTGTTTCCCACCCAGCTTAAAAAAAATTCTGGGTTGAACACTGTCTTTGGAGAGAGCTACTCTTGGTCAGCATAATCTACATTGGCCTTGTACAAGGTTCATTTTGGAGAGAAAATGTGTTCACAAGATTGGCTTTTAGGTTTCTTCATAAAATATTCACTGCTTGCCCAAAGAAAAAAGTCTCCTAGCCTGTGAGCGGTCAGTTTTCTGATCTGAGGTTGCTTCATATAGTCAGGTCTAGGTTCAGCAATGTTATGTCCCTCAAAAAATAAATTTAGCAGACTACATGAAGATACTGAATGTACATGATTTTTTTTTTTCCTTTCCTGAGGGTATATTCTAAGATGACAATGTTAAGGATGTATCATGCTCAAATTGTGAAAGAGCGGTTCGGGGAACAAGAGACACTGTTTTCACTTGTTGATTGGCCACCCAACCTTAACCCCATGGAGAATGTTTGAGATGACTTTACACAGCGCTCCAACTTTCCCATCAACTTGGTATAAGATTAATACAACTTTGAATGGAAATAAATTTTGTGACATTGCATAAACTTATGGCCAACCCATGCCGTAATCAAATCCAAAGCTTATTAAACAAAATATTAGTAAATGTGACTTTTTTTGGCCAGGCGGTGTATATATTTATATATATTTTAATATTAATATTTAGATCCAATTTCCTTGCTTTTCAGTGGTGAACTTTTCCTCATACCCCTTCTATGTTCCTCTCTGGCTCACTCCTCCACCTGCATTTTTGCATTCTGTCCTTCTCTCTCTCTCCCCCTCAGTCTTCTTGGCGCTCACTTGTTCCTTTGTACTCTCTCAGTCACCAGACTGCCTCTTTACATTCCCCCCCTCCTCAGCCTTCTGCTCTTGGTCCTCTCAGAACACTCTTCTTTTGTCTGGGCTCGGCCATGCTTAATGTTCCTTTATTTATTTTTGGGTATTCCTCGCTCATGCATTCTTTAGTTACTCCTGATATGTCCACCTAAGATGTACCTACAGCCGCCATACCTGACAGGCATGCGGGGCCGGTGGATGTGGTGGCATGCGGAAGACGAGACTATGGTCTCAAGCTGCCATCACAGACGGTCTCTTGTATGAAACCCAAGGTCAGAGGTCGGAGCTCACAGGGAGCAAGCGAAGAACGGGCTCCACACAAAGCGCCATGAATTGTCTTATTCACTTTTTTTTTTTTTTTCCCATTTCGTCCCCTTAAATTCACAATGCAGATCATGCTCCTTCTATTTGGCTCCAATTGCTTTTCTCATTTTTCACCATGTTGTCCTCCGCCCCTTTTTTCCCCC
>NC_092859.1:17743347-17746390 GCF_032062135.1 Pyxicephalus adspersus
AAAAAAAAAAATACCAAAAATCTAGACTAGTTATTGAACATCTGAATCCTCAAAAAAGTTGGTGGGGTTGCTGGTTTCTCTAAGGGTAGAGCAAGCTATAAAAAAAAAAAAAAACTTGACAAGTTACCGAATATCTGAATCCTCAAAAAAAAAAAGTTGGAAAACCAATGGCAGCAATGGAGCAAGCTTTAAAAAAAAAATACCAAAAAATCAGAAATGTAAAATAAAAGGTTGATGTATTGGTTGTATTAGAGCATTTTTACTATATATTTTTAACTGACATACAATCATTTTTAGATGTTGGATGAATGTCATACCACAAAATTGTACCTTTAATAGGTAATTGATGTGATTTTATTTTGAGGTCTATACATTAGACTTAAGAAGGGCAACTCGGGAGGAAAGAACAATTTGGGTTCTAAAGGGAGATTTGTTTAACTGAGGGTCAATATGTAGTGATATTTGAAAGGATAAGTTTACTTTTATTTGGCGGTAGTTGAGTAGTGAAATATATTTTAAAACTTTCCCATAGAACAAGCTTGTCGAAGAAAGGGATTGACTGCCAGAATTAGCCTGGCAAACCATTTTGCTTGGCCAGCACTATGTATCCTGGAGCAATGTTGTAAACAATGGGCCTTGGGCCTTCTTGGTATGGGCCAGTAAAACAAGGATACCAAAAAACTGTACATACTCCCAGCCAATCAGATTGCTCCTCTTTTTCTTTTCCCAACAGCTGCAGTAGCCAATTGGCTTCCTCACCCTCAATTTGAGCCAGCACCAAGGCCTGATTTATACGCCAGTTGTAGCGTACGGTCATTACAACAGTGTCCTGATGTTTTTGTTTTTATTGTTAGAATTACTCTTTGTGTATTATTTTTCCCATAGTTCCTTACAACAGCTGGCTTCTCCAAGGTTTTGGCTGTGTTAATAAAGTACGTACTTCTTTCCTTTCTTCATTCTACTTAATCTCTCAGCCTCTGGCGTAATCACTTGTTTTCTATGTGCACATTTTAATTTGGGTTTTGTGTGCTCTTTAGTCCTGCTCTGCGCGAAAAAGGCCTGCTCTTCTCAATTTTCCTATTCTTCGGCTTATGACCAATTCCATCCCTCCATCTTGATCCTGCCACCTGACAGTACAAAATAAGAGCTTCGGTTTTTCTGCAGGCTCCCCAAATGTACAAAAACATCACGTATGTTTAATACATAAATACCAACCTATAAAAAATGTATAAAAGTGAAGACTGAAGCAAAGGTTACCAGCAGTGAAAACTCAATGTAAAATTTTTCAGTAGATATTGAAAAATCTGCACAATAACTGTGAGTTATTCTGTAAGGGCCCATGCTAGAACAAGGCCGTTTGTCTTCAATCCCATGGCTTCAGTCAACAATATTGCATTGCAGTGCTTAACCCAGAAATTTTTTTAAGACGGGTTGGAATAAATTTTAGGTGGGTGGCAGCCCCTGTATTGTGACCAAACTCTTTGGTAACCACCTAAAAACAGTCGGGTGGGTGCTGAAAAGTTCCGGGTGGTGCGCCCAGCTAAAAGTGCCTGGGGAGAACCCTGCATTGGTGTGCACTGGAAACAATTAGGGCCTATTGCTTTTTTCCTAACATGCTAAGGACCATAGAAATAAAGGAAAATGGAAGGCCGACTTCCCTACAACAGTGCTTTAAATTATGTGAACAAGATCTGGAATGAGCAGTCATGAGAAAGCTTTCTGTCTGTACTAAAGCCAAGCTAAAAGGCCAAATCGGTGTTCCCCCCAGCCCGTTTTACCTGGGCAAACCACCTGGCACTTTTCAGCAACCACCTGGATGTTTTTGGGTGCTTACTGAAGAGTCACAATACAGGGCCTTCCACTCGCCTACAATTTCTTCCCACCCAGCTTCTGGTTTAAACAGTGCAAATCATTTTAGTAACCTGACATCCCTTGTGTCAGTGGTCTAGCCAAAAGCAGGGTTCGATCAGTCGTCTTCTACAAATTGCCGCATGACCAAAGGTTTAGACTGATACACCTTCTACAAAGATCACATAACCAAAAGCCTGGTCTTCTAGTCATGTGAGCAGCACTGGATTGAGCTCAGACCGTTATTTTCTCGAGCAAAATTTTTTTTACCACCTTTTCCTTCCTAAACTGTCTTTCCCAGCAAGACTGTAGCTGGCATCTGAGGTCTACGTTGCATCTTGCTTTTTGACGGTCGTTCCGAAGGCGCATGCTCGTTGTGCGCCCTTCCATAAGAAATCTGTTTACCACTCTCCATTGTCGTGTGTCCCGAAATGTTTTATTGTATTACAGGAATGTATTTCTGGCGGGTTGTTATTAAGCAGGTCATGTTGAATGTCCTCTTTAGTAAGCTTTAGTTGTGTACATTGTAGAGGTCGGTCCAAAAAGCACAGCTTGTGTCAGAACCTCTGGATAGAGTAACACCACCCCGGCCTAATAGGAATACAATAGGCCTGACGCAGCCTTTGTCCCGTTTCAATAGCAGGTATGTGTCTAGGATTTCAGGTTAACACAAACCACAAAATGAAACCCCACCCGTAATTTTTTTTGTATCCCCGTAAATAATCTGAGGAGGTGTAACATTCCCACGGTTCCCCACCCTAAAACAAAACATGAAGGTAAAGAAAAGTCTATTATATTAATGTCCCATTAACCCTGTCCCAGCATAGGTTATCGCGTGCTCCTTGGAAACCTGTTACTGTAAAAGCTATTTATTAGCTGTTGTCATTTTTGTTTTCTTATTAGTGGATTGTAGTCACCTTTTAATAAAGATCATGTGGCAGGTGACTATAATTGGCTTTTATTAGTCAGACATCCTACATTTTACATGGAATAAATTACCTACTGACTTCATATGTCTTCAGTAGGCCATGGACATCATTGAGGACAATCTGAGCATCTACAGTGTTCTCCCCAGAATTTTTTTTTAGGCTGGGTTGGAAAACTTTTAGGTGGGGGGTGGCCCTGTATTGTGAGCCAACTCTTCAATAATTGCTTGGTGGCTAGAGAAAAGTGCCAAGTGGTCCCCGGCTAAAAG
>NC_092859.1:17746505-17767000 GCF_032062135.1 Pyxicephalus adspersus
CCTATTGCATGTTCCTCTGGCGCTAGCCCTTACAAATTAGAGCCAGTAGTACCTTCTGTTGACCTTGGTCACCTAATCCAACCACATCCATCTAATGTCCTAGGGCACTTTGATAGGTCCTCTTGAAACAACAACCCAATACTTGGCTTAGCCACCTTTCTCTGCCATTTTTGGTTTGAGGATGAGGAATGGGGGCATGTCACCACCTCCTCTCAGGATGAAGTTTTCAAACCCAAATGAACATTCTCTGGGCCTGGCACTGCTATATTAGGGAGTGAAATGAATACAATACCTCGTGTTTAGACTCCCTGATTCTAAGGAAGAATGGAGTCATGGGGCATATGGTATTAGAAAATGTGGTTATGTTCTTGCAAGAGAACCCGTCACTCATACAGAGACTCCACTTCAGGGGTGCCCACACTTTTTTGGCTTGTGGTTTACTTTTAAAATGACCAAGTCAATATGATCCACCATCAATAAAAACTTGGACTTAAACTCTACCGCACACAGGAGTTATTATTTTAAAAGGCAGGGCTCCGCAATCTACTTGCGTTGCCTTTGCGATCTACTGGTAGATGGCGATCCACCTGCTGAGCACCCCTGGTCTACTTCATCATACTTCAGGTTAAGTTGATTTTTCTATGCAAGAATTTGCCTTACTTCCCCCCGCCTAATGACTGCTGATATAACAGAATTATTAAACCTGTCAGATCTGACTTATAGTGTTTCATTGATGAGGAAAAGTAGTAAATTGAGTGTCTGTGGATTTAATTTGTTGGGAGCAACCTGCACATAGAGAGCTGGAGAGCCCCCACCATACTCCCCATCTGATTGTCATAGCTGTTGGGTAACTGGAATAGAAAACCTGCATCTGTGTAGATGGGAGCTCATGGGTGATATCTTTGCACAATCTCATCTAACGTGTCAAATAACAAACCGGTAATGGATGCGGGCACCCTGCTATGAAAATGTAGACGGCTGAAGTATATAGGGCTTGTAAAACTGAGGATTTTACTGCCTTAACACTTATGCTGCTTTTTAGTATTCAGATTCAAATGTGAACTATTATATTTGTCTTCTGCTGGTCTTGTGACCCAAAAACCTTTGAACAATTCCAAGAAATATCATAAGATAATATGATATATGATATAAGAGATATGTAAAATGTTGCCTATGTATTTATAGGTTACTTAGCACTATAACTTGTAAATACAAATCATTTTGTCATCCACAGGTTTTCAGTGTTTGGATACCTACAGACCATGTCAGAATGGAGCAAGATGTACAATGTATTCAAATGGAGAAGCTGCTTGTCTGTAAGTAGTTACATTATGAGTATGAATGATTACAGATTACCATGTGTGTCCTGTGCTATGTTTTACTGTGTTGCCATCAAATGAAATGTTTTAATATTAATTGTTTTTGTGACAATAATAAAGTTTAATGCAAAAAAAAAAAAATTGGGGTCTGCAGTTGGCACCTTATCCATAAACCTCTGAAATTTACCCTGTCCTGTCTTGGTGTATAATACATTACAACAGTTTTACAGGATTTGAGTGTTTCTCAGTTTGTAAATTTGAAGGCTGTTGGGCATGGGTGGACATATGGGCACACAAGGACCCCGAATCTTCCATGGCCAACAATCCACACAAGGACCCCAAGTCTACACAGGGGCTCATCCACTCATTATTGTTGGCTGTATCCACCACCACTGTTGTACTAGGAGTTGAAGGGTTAGTTTGCACAAGCAAATACTGATTTAGGATTAAAACCTGGATGGTTGAATCGCCCACCAGTCATTGAAGTGACTCCAATGTTCCTGGGACGCCTGAAAAAACGCTATAAAAGTAGTCTGGGAATAATCCAGTATGCTGTCATTCACCCAAAACTGAAACTGTGCGGTAGACCTAATCTTTAATTATTAAAGCAGTGAGTAAACAAGTGACTTCTTCCGTGTTTACCCAGTTATAAGTAGATGGGGATTGTTTGCTTTTTACATGTGTACATTTCTCTAATACAGGGTTAATGACATTGGTTTCAGGTGTTGCCTTGGGCATCAAAAGTAGAACATCCCAGCCTTTAACTGCTACACCTGTTATCAATAGTGATACATACATACACACACATATATATATATATATATATATATACAGTGTAATATACAGCGGGGTTGTAAGAAATTGTAGGATGGCAGCCCCTGTATTGTGGCACAGCTCTTCAGTAACTACTTTAAACACCTGGTTACTTTAAAGTGCCAGGTGGTGCGCCCGGCTAAAAGGGGCTGCTAATTCAAGGCTACACTGTATTTTTATTTGCATGGTAGGTACGTCCAGCGCATTTTTGGGATCATTCATTCACTGCAAGAATTTCTTGGCATTCTGGACATATTGTCAGTGTGTTTGAGAATGCCTTAAGTGTTGTATTGTATAAAAGTTATGAAACCTTTTATTTTGTACTAGTACATTGGAGGTTAAGCCATGCATTGTGTTGTATATTGAATAACGGTGTGTAAGGGTTTGGCAGACTGCAATGTATTGCATGGTGGTTTGAGATGATTGATTCTTTAATACAAGCGTAGTCTGGGAAGTTAAAGGAACCAGATGGCCACATTGGGCTCTTCTTGTGCCACGGAGGGGTGTTAGTGTTTCTGTAGGAGTAGGTGGCTTTTACCTGGCTTTTATTGCTTGGTTCTCCTCCTTTTATTAGAACATGTTAGGGAATACCCATGGTGTGGTGGGGATCTCCAGCTAGGATTTGTTTATTCAGTTGCTGGTTACATAGTTGAACAAAATTCAAACCCTTCTCTGTAAGCCTGACCCCCCAACTTTGCATACATAAATAGAAAGTAAATATCGCTTCCTTTAGTTAATCATAATGCGTTGTGCCAGGCTTGATTTGGTCAAAGAAGTCTTTTTAGCTGAACTACCAGGATAATACCATTATTCAAGATACATACAACCATTGCATGCACAACATTAGAGGACACTAGTCAATATGTCCACTGAGCAATCCCTGGTCTGGCCCACGGCATAGACGACAGTCCCAGTCCTCTTAGGGATTAGATAACCGGGACCAACCATTCTTCTGCTAAGTGTGCATTGTGCTACAGAACCAGGCAGTGTTTGCTAGTCAAGGAGATTCTTGAGGGCTTCATTGCTGTCTAATAAGATTTTCCTTCACTTTCTGCAACAACAGATCCACCCACTACAGGCCGTCTGCACAAAACTACAGGGGGTGGGTACAAGACCTGCTCTATATGTTTTGGCAGAGGGTCTGCAATGACTGGTCTTTATACCAGGTGCACAAAGTCCAAGTTGTTTTTTTGCAGAACTACAGGACTGAAAGGTTAAGTGTACCAATATCCAAGTAGGATACACGTGGCTATTGTCATTTAGGCAATATTTGTTTAGCCTGGATTTCAGCTTTTACAAGGGTGGTGTTGGTATAAAGGAGGAGGTTGCTAACCTTGTAATAAATCGTCAGTCCCCATATATTGCAGAGGTCTCCTGTCCTGTAGAGTTTGTGTATAGAGAAGGTGGCTGGCACAGGTCAGGTGCCCATTGTTCTTTCTGCTCACTTTTAGCATGTTGGGTCGTTCTCACACCGCAGGGCAAAACTCAGCAGAGGGAGTAGAACAGGTTGTATTCTCAGGGTGTGTTTGTGCGGGGAGGAGAATTAAGTACCAGGGAGTGCCTGACAGGTGTATGGAACAAAAGTAGCCGCTGGAGTTGTGTGTGCAGGTATTCGGTGCCTGCACTCCGCTGGGTCCCTATGTACAGCTGTGCAGGGACTCCTCCATATACCAAAAACAGTCCAGAGAATTCATTAGAACGTGCTGATTTTTTATCTCCCGGCCCCCATGTGTTCTGTGACTGTTTAACGCCTACGTAGGTTTTAAACTAATCACTGCAATCAAGCTAAATCTCCTTCACTTGATCTTTTTCACCCTTGTAGAAAAAAAAGTAATTGTGGTTGTGTAACCCATACACACCCAGGGGTTTAATTATAAATTGTGGAACTTGTGTGTGCATTTCATGTAGTGAGATTCTCTGTTTTATTTGATAGTAAAACATGGTGGCATTATACGATGGTTTTAAGTGTTTGCATCATTAATAATCATAAAGAACTAACTTATAAATGTGTAAATGTAAAAAAGAAGTTTGTATATTTCATTGTAGCAGACATATGTATTATATAAATCTATCAACCCAGAAATGTTTTTAAGCAGGGTGGAAAGGAATTGTAGGTGGGTGGCAGCCCCAGTATAGTGACACCCAAAAACACCCGGGTGGTTACTGAAAAGTGCTGGGTGATGCGCCCGGCTAAAAGGGACCTGATTGATTTACCAACTGGTAATCATTAAGTCATCAGTCCCAAGCATAATATTAGTCTGCTTGAAATGGAATGAACCATGGGAGCTTACTATCGGATTGGCTTGAATGTTTATGCACACCATACACACCTTGTGTAACTTTGATCCATGTTTGCCAGCTGCATCAATCCGCTCCTTGCCCAACAAAGGGCCAAATGCTTGCAACTGATCTGCTGAATTCTGTTCTAGTTTCTGAGCATTCTTCTTTTAGTAGATTGGGGATCTGACCTGAATTGGCCCATGTGTACTCGATCTAAGGTAAACATAATAAAAATACAAAATGTGTGCTTGCTGCACGTTTCCAGAAATTAAAAAAAAGTAGACTAATCTATAATTTGTTATGCCAACATATAAACTCTGGGATTGCTCAGCCTGTATGGGATTGTTACATCATGGCACTGGGCTGGCATTTCAGCTCTGACAGGGAGAGAATACAACAGCACACACACAACTCCTGAGAGGCTGAATTATAGGCACAACTTGAACACTCCATCTTGAATGGTTCTCTTTAGGCCCCCCTCACCTTAACGTTTGCTGCTCTTAGCAATTTATTACACCTTATATGGCTTTGATTCTTTGTTCTGCGCTAGAAAACTCACAGCTGCACTTTGATTTAAGAACACAAACTTTTTTGTTTCCCTCTTTTTACCGGTTCCTTTAATTTATTACCTAGAACATTCTAAATCAAGATGGTGTCAGTACGTCTGAGTGGCGTGTCACAAGATGGCTCACAAAAGCCAAAGTACAATGCCATTCTAGAGGAAAGTAGTAGGGCATAATGTCCCATGAATACAGTGATTATCTGACCATAGAACTCCACCTCTGTAACACTAGATGCATTAAACAATTTCTGGCATGTGTTTTGAAAAAAAAAAAAACCTGCAAGATTTCTTTCTTTCTTTTTAAACAATGAATCCCTCTGTGGTTTTGAAAGATTAACCTTTTCTAGGGCAGCTTTTCTTAAAGGTTTAATTAATCTGAGACACCAGGCCTGTCCTACTCATGTTTTCCTAAAATGTATCCAATAATAAAACTGCAAGCAGATTCCTTATGACTAAACTACTTCCAAGTATTTCTTTTATATGTTTTTGAGCATTGATTTTTAGACCACCGAAAGAGGTCTGCAGATCCCAAGCAATCAGTCCGTTCCCACCCAGTCATTTCTGATACATGGCTTGGGATTATTGATACCTAATGGGAAATCCGGACTTAACTATTGGATCTGGTTGCATGCTTTAATATTATTACACAGTATTTTTATAGCGCCAACATAACACGCAGCGCTGTACAAAGTCTATAGTCATGTCACTAGCTGTCCCTTAAAGGAGCTCACAATCTAATGTCCCTACCATAGTCATTAATACAGTCTAAGGCCAATTACCTTACAGCATGTTTTTGGAATGTGGGAGGAAACCAGATTACCCGGAAGAAACCCACGCAAACATGGGCCCAAGATTCAAACCTGGGACCCAGCACTGCAAAAGCCAAAATGCCAACCTTTTAGCCACCATGGTACCTGACAAAACAAAATTCCTTGGACAACTTCCTCCATATCCAAACAGGCAGCGCTTGAGCCATGGGTCATCTTTGACCTCAGGTTTGCAAACAGATCGTCAATCAATACATACCTCAGCTGCTGGTGACCCTCAGGACTTTGGCCGAATTATTGTGCATAGAAGTAATTTACACAAGTGCTGCTAGAGGTTTTAAGTATGTGTTGCAAACATTTGTGAGTGTGACTTATGGAACAGAAGGTTTGGAGTTCCCTAACCTAATAACTTTGAACACTTTTTAATTATTATTTGCTTTTTATGTTTTGTTTTTTATTCTTTTTTGTTTTTTTTCATGCAGTCCATGCAGGAGAGCGTGGGAGCAGACCCATTAATGTCTATACATTTCAGGAGTAAAGTCTCTTGTGTTTATGTGTGTGTTTTGTATGAATGGAACGCACTATGATCTGAACACAGTCAATGTTTGCAAACGCTTATAGACAAATCTCAAGAGTTTAAAGCTTTTAAAAGACCCGTTTGAAAACAGGTTAAAAACAGACATCCGTGGGAATGAGCGTCAGCCACAACTGGTTGAACCGGTCTGGTTGGTGGCTGAGGGTGCGGGAGGTAGATTGGGGTGGAGCGCTGTATAGCTGCCAGCTCAGACAAAAACATCATATATTCTGATTAATTAGGGCACCTCTGTCCTAGGATGCTGCCTCTCCCATTTGGAGTCATATATAACTTATAATATAACTTATATAAAGTATTCCAGAAAATTTTGTGTGTTTTGTGTATCTGTGGTATCTTTTTGGTGCTTGTTGTTTTTATTAATACCGCAGATGTCCTCCAGCCTTTTTATAGACTACTTTATCTGTGTTCTTATTGAAGGTCACTGACTCGGAAAGTATTCAATAAAAGTTAGCATGGCAGCCAGACTTTAAGTATTTTTCATAGAATAAAGTCAGGAGTAGCCAGTGTTAGCTTGTTAGTAGGTGTGACTCCAGCCAACGCTTTAGTGCTTGGATAGATTGCCAAGATTTATAATATATTCCAGGATTTTATTAATGTCTATTCCCTCTATCGAGGAGATTCTCATACCAGAAAGTATCATCAAGCTGTCAGAAGCTAGCCGGATCCCTGGCCATTTCTATCCGCAGAAATACCCACAAGAAAAAAATCACTATTACTCACATATTACTCCTTTCCATCTTCTCACCAGCAGCTAAAGACTATGAACCCCCAGATGTAACCTTATGTGCAAAAAGTATTGCTCCTCTTACAACCTATACGACCAAGTGATCATTTACCAAAATTAAAAGTCTCCCAAGAATCCCCTGAGGAAGCCAAATCGCCGAAATGCGTCGAGATTGAGACGACTGTACTCTTTATGTGATCAGCAAAATGAGATTGTATTAAGTAACGCTCGCGTCACGGTTATATTTGAAATTGTTTATAACCTAGCCTATATCTTTTTGTAATACGACATCTGTTCCCTACATGTTATGTCAATGTCTTGACATTTATGTATCATACCAAATTTAAGTTTTAATCAATTTGCATGGCATGAAACACCCCTGTTCATTTTATCTTTCTTTCTCTTTCCTTATTTATCATACCAGAAAGTAAGTGGAAATCTCTCCAAAATTAATGGAAAGGCCACGTCTTCCCCTCTATTACTGACAACCCTAAAATGTTGGATCCCTTCTCCATTTCTCTCTCAATGTCATTGGTCTCTATTTAGTGAAGTTAGGCTGGGTACACACGTGGAATAATTGTCGTTGAAAGGGATCTTTCACAATCCTTTCCACTGACAAATGATGCATGAACGAGAAATGTACATACAGCGCCATTCTGCTCTATGGAGGAGGGAGAATGACGGAGCGGCACCCTGGTGTGCTCTCTCCCCTTTACTTCTATTACAGTCATCAGTGGATCCAATGACGAGCACCGTACACACGCCAAATTCCCACCCGATATCAGCCCTGAGACTATTATCGGGCAAGAATAATCATATGGAGCCTTAGATCTACCCAACAGTGACCTGGACAGCAACAAATATCTTTCCCGGCCCAAAATTAGGGGTTATGCTAAACCTTGGGGTCTCAGTGCTAGGTGCACCCTAGGGGTTGCTTCCAGTCCAAAGGTTAGAATAATACCTCTTCTATTGCAAAGACTGGCCACAGAGATTTTATTTCTCCTCCGTCTTTGGTCGGTATACAATATAGTAAGAGTTCCTGCCCTTTATTACTGGGTAGAATATTAACTGTAGACAAGATAGATTATTATCTGAATCCGTCATGTTCTTGCAGCCTCCTATGCCTTTATTGGGCAATATGTAGTTTGCTGGCATGTTTTTTGGGTGACTCTGGTGAATGTGTCATGTTACACAAGCCCACGCCGTGCTACGATAATACCATCCCTCGGCGTTAGGCTGATATCTGAGTGACAGTGCTGCTTCTAGACAGCTTTATATGATTTATTGGGAATTTTTTTCCCTGTTCTTACCGGATGTCTGTGTTCCCTTGGAAAGGGGGAAGAGCGGGGTGAAAGTAAAATATTTATCCCACTCTTGTGTGATTAAGTTCAAATCCAGCTGTCTCACGAAGGGGGGTGGAAAAGGGGATCGTGGGAAATTGGGACTTTAGTAGGAACATCTGGTTTTCATCTGGCCTGATATATCCACCTGTCCTTGCCAGTCTGGCTTTCATGCTTTTAGTACGTTCCTCCTTCCAACGTCTCAAGTCTGGTTCTGAGCTTGCAGTCCTTTAGGAATGGACTTTTAGGTTCTAGTGTTGCTTTGCATTGTGAGAAGTCTTTGTCTCTATCCCACACACTTTATTTTCCAGTTTTTGTGTTTTGGCAAACGTTCCTTTGGCTCTAGTGCACATAGCTTTTTTTTTTTTGCTGGTTCTAAATTAGAAGTCTATTCTAGAACTAGGCGCATTCTTTGGTCATTAAGTATTTTAACTCTTTTGCTTCCATTTTCTATTCCATTTATTTAGGAGACTGGGAGGAAAAAGTTGATGAAAATGCCTTCATCCCTACAGGAGTGATTCTTTTGGACAGTCTTCTTTTTTTACCATTGGCTTCTTTGTATGGCCCTAATTTAATAAAGTTCTATTTTTTTTTTTTGTTCTATCACTTAATAGTAATAATTCTATATGTCTTGCAAGATAACAAAGATCATACACCTCAGGTTACAATGGTAGACATTGGGCCGGATTTATTAAAGCTCCCCAAGGCAGGAGAAGATACACTTTTATCAGTGAAGCAAACCAGGAAACAAATAGTCATTTGCTGGCAAATGTTTTGAATACTAGACCAGATCCATTTCAGGTTAGCTGGATCATCCAGCTTTACTAATGAAAGTGTATCCTTCCCAGCCTTGGAGAGCTTTAATAAATCGGGCCCAATGACCACCATTGTAACCTGAGGTGTGTATGGCCTTTGTTATCCTGCAAGTCATATCAAACTATTGGTAACCCAAGCAAGCTTCTTTAGGGCCCATTCGCACTATTGCAATACGGTATTGCACATCCAAGTTGGATGCAGTGCCATTCATTCTAAGTGGCTTCCCAATGTAACCTGTCAACCACCATGCTTTGTAGAGCAACCCATGACAATATACTTAAGTGGAATGTGGTACACCGTACTACCAAAAATGGTAAAATTACCCGTACACCGTAGTATCAAAAAATGGTAAATTGGTGCATTAGGCTGAACACTTGTTTGTGATACCAGAGCAGTAAGAGGGGAAATATTCCAATATGGGCACTTAGATGATTTCCGCTTGCTTTCTGCTTGTGAGAAAAAACAATGGGACACGGAAAAATGTTTTTCCCCTATTGTACTTATAAAATCCTATTGTTTCCAATATCATGGAGATCGAATAAAATAAAAAATATAGCTAGATTGTGATCGGTTGCTGTTGCAGACGCCTGGCTTCTTTGCATTTTCTTTAATAGAATCTGTTTTGTTTTTACATAACACTCTGCAATTATTTAAAAGATATTATCAGTAAATGATTCCAAGCCCATGCATTATCCGATGTCTCTTCCTCTAGGGCACTCAACTGAATTCCCATGAAAAATTTGGCATCCTATAGCAGATTAAACTCTTCTGGCTGTTAATTAGCCTGTTGGCACATCGCACTTCTTACAACCCATCTTTAATAAGTTTTGCTGGGTTTCATCCATAATTTAGCTTTGCAAGGCACAGTTTTTGAACAAAGAAAGGGTTACGAAGCATTCACTCCTAACTCATCCCAGATGTTTCATGTCTGGCTCTCTCAGCCCCCACCCTCGTCTCCTTCTTTCCTGTTTACTCAAATCCATCTTTTTTCACACGTTTTTAACTTATTCTTTTTTTTTTTTTTTTTCAACACTGTATGCATGAAGTTGTTTCAAGTTCCTCTCTGTTTTTTGTCTGTTTTCCAATATGTGAGCAGATTGTTTGCTCTACTGACCAGAGATGACCCACTTGACCCTGAGAGCTGAAATGTACACACCTTTTGGTCTTTGACCTCCGCTTACTTTCGTGATCACTTTTCGTTACACAACTTCATAAAGATTTCCATATACCTCAAACTTCTATCCTACTGTATTTCTAATAGCTGGTGTTCAAAATAAAATGTATATGGCGATGTGGACCGGTGTTGGAGTGTTCCGTTATCTAGATTTTGGCATTATTGAACCAGGGACCAACCAGAGTGCCATGGAGTCCTAGGGTTGCTTTAGGTTGCTTTAAGTTGCCTGGAGTTCCTTGAGCTATAGCTAACTGACCACCCATTTGTTGGTTCCTGCTTATTTTTTGAGCCACTTTGCAGAGCCAGCTGCATGAAACCAATGAGTGATAATCCTACCACTAATATTAAACAGGATTTATATAGCGCCAACATATTACGCAGCGCTGTACATTAAATAGGAGTTGTAAATGACGGACAGATACAGACAGTGGCACAGGAGGAGGAGAGGACCCTGCCCTAAAGAGCTTACAATCTAAGAGGTGGGGGAAGTAACACACAATAAGAGGGGAGATTTAGAGGTGGGAAGTAGTGACGATTTTAGGAGACAGAAGAATATGGGTATGCAAGTTTGAAAAGATGGGGTTTGAGTACTTTTATATGAGCGGAAAGTAAGAACAAGCCAAATAGTGGGAGGAAGACTTATCCAGGGAGTGGGGGCAGCAAAAAGTCAGTACATAGGACTTTTTCCTGATAACCCCTTTAAAATTACTTTTAGCTGAGGCTCCCAAAGACCTGAAACTTTAGGGGTAAAAAGTTTGAGAAAGCCTAACATCTATGGCCAGCTTCAGAAGCATGTTCTCTGATGTAGGTCTGTTTAGAACAACGCTGACTCTCGTATGGTTTTCTGACACTTTTGTGGCATGAATAAATTGATGCATCTGACCACTTTTATTTCCAAAAGACTCTGGAGAAACTTTTAAATGCAAAGCAGATTCAAACAGTGCTCTAAGTTGATTTTAGAATAATTAAAAAAGACAGTTTTCTGTCTGCCAAGTACCACACTAGGTTCCAGTGAATGATTGTAGTACTTTGGTACTTATCATAGTAACCATTGAAATTTAAAGCAATTAGCCCAGTTTGACCAGTTTGACGTAAGGGGTTAGCACAAAGGGTTGCTCAGTTTCCAGTTCTGCACAGCGGGTTTTTTAATTCATATCATCATGACAATTACACCAGAAGGTGCTGGAACTTGCAAAACTCCAACTGAAGTCAGAGTCTGGATTTATAGCAGGGAGGTCTGGCTGTCCGTGTATCCAAAACTGGCTCAACCCACCAGGCTCCACCTCTTACAAAACCATTAGTTTGGGTGGGTGGCCCCTTAACTGTTAAATTTCCCCCCCAATCAACGAACAGAATTAAAAAGCCAAAGTAGACTGTTGATTGCATTAATGAGCAAACTTTGTGGTTAGATCATTGCCAAGCGATTCAACACACCGTCTTTAAAGTATAAAGTCAGCTTTGAGTGTACTGAGCTTTTCATTGTTTCTTCACTCGTGTTTCTCAACTATTCTCTTGGAATTCAGCGTTATCCAGCTGAAAAAAATGCTGAGTTCTAAAGATCATGGGCGAGAGCCAAGAACCACAGCAAGAGTCATGGGTACCCACCCACTCAGCCACAGCAGCTATGAAATTCAGTCTGTAACCAGTTTCAGCCTACTGATCTTAATATTTAAGCCTTGTTAAAAGCAGATCAAAACTTTCTTCTCCGTGTGAAAGATTCTTCCTTTTAATCTAGTTATTTTCATGTGTTAGCTGAAACTGTGGTGTAGGAGCACAGATGTCACACTTTCCACCACTTGTCATATACTTACTTGTGCCCTGCATTGGCATGTGAGCCAGTAGTTGCCAAGGCATACTGCTACCTATAGTTCTTTATAGCCATAATGAGAGGAGTGTTTCTGGAAGTGTTTGTAAACTGAAACAATGAACTTCTTTCACTTATGATTGTAGTAAATCAAAGTACAAATAAAATCTGTGTTTCCTCATTCAAAAGAGCTTGTTAAATTCATATCGTGAGCTGACGACACGGTTCCATTACGGCATTAAATCATTTCCTATTTTATTTTCAGATGTCCCACTGGATGGATTGGAGACTATTGTCAGTTTAAAGATCCTTGTGTGCCAACGCCTTGTGTTAATGGAGGAGCCTGCCAAAACTCCATCCGAGGAGGAACTGTCCAGTATGAGTGTAGCTGTCCCAAAGGATTTAGAGGTAGGTGCTGCTTGTGGACTTTGAATTGTGGTAGGATTTATTTTACATATTTAATAATAAGTCCTATTTATTAAGTGTTATTATGACAGTACATTCTGCATGTATAAGTCCTTGGCAGGGATGATAACGAAGCCCCCAAGTCATTGGTTAACCACTCGCTTCCATTGATCAGTGGCTGATTCTGATCTGTTTTCTTGTAGGTCAAGATTGCTCTCTCATTGACGCCTGTGCCTCTAACCCATGTGAGAATGGTGCCCGGTGTACCAATTGGAATGGTCGCTACAACTGTACCTGCCCACCAGGATACCAGGGACGCAGTTGTCGGCTAGATATTGATGAATGTCGAACTTCTGGACTTTGCCAAAATGGCGGACAGTGCATTAACACCCAAGGTTCATTCCGCTGCCGTTGCCCGAGTAGTTTCACCGGCCAGTTTTGTGAGGCCAACTATGTGCCATGTGCTCCTTCCCAATGTCAGAATGGAGGCACCTGGCGCCCTACAGGAGACCTCTCCTATCAATGTGTCTGCCTGCCAGGTGAGGAAATATCCCATCCTCCTTTCTTTCCATCCCTTCCAATTACAACTTGTGGCTTTGTAACACAATGCTTTAATACTTCTCTGCTTATAGGTTTTGAAGGACTAAACTGTGAGATAAACGTGGATGACTGCCCGGACCATAAATGTATGAACGGTGCCACATGTGTGGATGGAGTGAACACTTACAATTGTCAGTGTCCCCCTGAGTGGACAGGTGAGTTCCTGCACCTTATGGATAATTCAGTCAGTACCAAAGTTCATTTTACTTTTCTTTAACTGTCCGGCTGGAATTTTTGTTTTTTTATGCTAAATATTTTTAAAAATCCCTTCTTCTGTTTAATGCTTTGTGCCAGCTTAGTTGTGTGGTTGTCTTTGTTCTTCATGACAACCTGCACTACCTTTAACTATGATTGACAGTGTGACTACCAGTATGGACGAATTCTGGTTGGTGTAGATTCCTTTGTAATTTTCTCCTTCTGCCTGACAGATGATTTAGGTTACACTACGGAGGAAGAGGATCAATCATTAGTGTAGCACCATACTGCTGATTCTTAAAATGTAAAAAAATCCATATCTTTTTCATGCCACAGGTCAGTTCTGTACAGAAGACGTAGATGAGTGCCAGCTGCAGCCCAATGCCTGCCACAATGGCGGAACCTGCTTTAACACTCTGGGCGGGCACACATGCGTCTGTGTCAATGGCTGGACCGGAGAGAGCTGCAGCGAGAACATTGATGACTGTGCCACCGCCGTGTGCTTTAATGGCGCCACCTGCCATGACCGGGTAGCCTCATTTTACTGCGAATGCCCCATGGGCAAGACTGGTAGGTGTGAGATAGTTGTGTTGTCATAGCAAATAGTATGACATACCACTGATTTTAGTAAAGTGGGAAATAATCATTTTTTTTTTAATCCTTCACTGTCTGTCCTGCTGACAATGTTTAACCAGAAAGGAAGTGTCACATTTTTATTTCTGCATGTATTCTGATTTTTTTATCAGTTTCCTGGTGAAATCATTGTCGGCAGAGCAGGAGGGGAGGTGAAGTTTCTCTAACAGAGTCCCAGCTAGCAGTGAAAAGCAGATAGAATTTCTAGTGCTTCCCCATCACTATAATTATAATTAGGATTTAGGCTACACATTTATTCAATCACTACTAATACTACAGAGTTTCAAGTTTGGCCTCTTCCTCATCACTATCAGAATATCTGGCAGGAGGCCTGTGTACCAGTCTGAAAGCTGTGGTTGAATTTTTCCTGTTCTCAGCAGATTTAGGATATTTTGAAAACCAGTGTCGCACGAAAATTGTGCCAGTAAAAAGTGAGATTGTAGATTTCATGTAATCTGATATAACTGAACCCATTTAACTTCCACCATCTGTAAACTAAGACTGCCTACACATAAGATCTTATAGATGTGAAAGGGATGACTGGTGGTTGTGATAACTGTTGGTTTTTTACAAAAACATTTTTGGTGGTTTTAGAATAAATTGTTTCTTCTCCTTCTCTCCTTGTCCTTGTGACACCCTGAGTATAATTGTGCAAATATCACTAAGAATAGGTTAAGGAGCTAACCCTACCAACCAAGAATAGGATGAGTGAGAAAACCTCTCTCCAAACAGCAGTGCAAACTAAAAAAAAAAGTTTTGCCTGGAGTTTTCTATTAAGTATAACTTTAAATGCTTATTCGCATTTGGGAACCAATAAAAAGGACTTTAACAAACCTTATTCCTTAACATGTAGGTTTTCTTTTCCCATGCAATTTGTCCACTGGAGCCTCTTCAAGCAGCTCTGTCTGTTGGTTGCAGGTCTGTCATCAATACATACAATGCAGAACTGGCAATAATGTATTGTAAGTAAGGATGCCAAAAGCCTGCTGATCATTTGTTGCAATAATGGCAGCATTGCAGGGATTTATTTATTAGACATTGTGGACTTCCTGTTCACTTATTCCATTAAAGAACGACTGACATATTTTAGGTTTACTTTGACTTTACTTGGCTGCCAACCTAAAACAATAGATTACATATAAGGGTTACTTGCTGTTCCAACTATTCCATTTTCATAGCTATTGCAATGTAAAATTGATATTGCAGTGTGACAAGCAGTTGCAGAGCTTATCCTATGTGTCTTTCCTTTACCAGGTCTGCTATGTCATTTGGAGGATGCCTGTGTTAGCAATCCGTGCCACAAGGATGCCATGTGTGATACTAACCCAGTGAACGGGCGAGCAATCTGCACATGTCCACCAGGTTTTACAGGAGGAGCTTGTGACCAGGATGTGGATGAATGCTCGATAGGTATGTACTCACATGAAATCTGTTTGCAAAGAATGTGATGGATTCCTTATCAATGATTGATCATAGAAGAGGGTTATGTAGAATATAATAGATGCTGTGCAGGTTACAAAAATGGACCCCTTTCCCTGGCCAGTTTGGAGTCACCAAAAATAAGTATATAATATAAATTGCTGCCTTTGCTATCATGTTAGAAGTATGCACGCTTACACTGGCGACTTGTTTTTAACCTCCCTTGAGGTATTCCCAAGTGTGGCTCGGGGTTAATTTTCATTTACCACTTTGACATTTAAAAAACTCATATAATCAGACCCCCAGGGAGGTTAAAAAACTTTAGCTTTAAGTATTGTAAATAATGTGTCTGTTCTTCTGTGCAGGCGCCAACCCCTGTGAGCACTTTGGTCGTTGTGTGAACACTCAAGGTTCTTTCCAGTGCCAATGTGGTCGGGGTTACACTGGTCCTCGATGTGAAACGGATGTCAATGAATGCTTATCCACCCCCTGCCAGAATGATGCCACCTGCCTGGACCGTATAGGGGAATTCACCTGTATCTGTATGGCAGGTAAGTTGCTCCACTACAGATTGGACCAATGTGTGATTTTTATTGTAAGTATACTTTCCAATATTGGTGTTCTTTATTGTCTTGTTCTTTCTCCCTCCTCAGGCTTCACTGGTACATTCTGTGAATTGAACATCAATGAATGTGACAGCAGTCCGTGTGTAAATGGAGGACTTTGTAAGGATATGGTGAACGGATTTACCTGCAGCTGTCCTGCTGGTAAGCATTTTGTTATTCATGACTTATGCCCTGTTACCCACATCTTAGTACTTGTCCATAACTGATTGTTCTGCAGATTATCTTGTGCCATATCTGATACTATTCTTTTGTATATCTATTTATATTGGCTTTCTTCCAGGGCCTGAAGAAAGCTAATTGGTTGTCTGAAAATGTCTTCCTCACCAGAGGGTGGGGGAAATGACTTATAATTTTGTCTCTCATTCTGAAGCTTAAAGAGCCACAAGTATGGTTAAAGAGCTACAATTTGGCTGCTCATCTCCCAAATAAGACAATAATAATGTGTTATCTATGCTTGCCTTGCTTGAGGATAATTTGGTGGGCGTGTTTGTCTGCCGTCTGCGCCACCCCCACCATTATATCATCATGATAAATAGAGGAGCACAAGGATGCTCCAGCATGATTCAATAGGGTCGGATACATTTTCTATGCCTGACTTAGGCTAGACTATGAAGTGCTGAAAAGTAGGAATTGTAATGTCAAGGACTGCTGGAAATGGTGGTGCTCTTCTTTAGGTCACACTTATGATTTGCTTCCATTTAGCTGCATAGGGGGAAACATACATCCAATATATATAGATAAAATATAAACATATAAATGCTTTTATACAGTATGTTTATAGAATACTTTTCCTGTGTGGATTAAATCCATGATGGAGCCATGTTCTTCAATCTATACTTTGATCTGCAAGTCTTATACATACAGAAGTCAGAATTGTGTGGTTTGCACTTCTTGCTAGATTGTTAATATATATTTTAGGCTAAACGATAGCAGATCTTTACTCTTTAAATTTAGGTTGATGAATATACATATTCATGTAATATAAAGCTGACTTTTTTTTAACCATATATATCTTCTTTAGGTTTTACCGGCTCGATGTGCCAGATTGACATTGATGAGTGTGCCAGCACTCCCTGTAAGAACGGAGCCAAGTGTGTGGATAGACCCAACGGTTACGAGTGTCGTTGTGCGGAGGGTGAGTTCTTCGCTGCAGGTTATCTGACTGAGGGTAGCCTTACTCCTGGGGTCTGTCTCTGATGCTGTATCCTGTTTTCTCTCACGCTCTCTGGATGTCTCTTTATATGTTCAGGGAGGTAAGTCTTGTCTGTAGATTTCCACCTGCTCCCATCTGCCTGCAGCTCGCTTCCTCCCAGCCCTTCCTCTGGTGTAGCTGGTGCAGTGTGCTGTGCTTCATGCTCCTTCATCTTCTGCTTTGCCAGGCTTGGGTTCTTGAATGGCTGTGCTCAGCTTTTAGCACCATGCTTGGTTTTAAGCTCCTCCTCTTCTCAGTTTTTGGTTCATCCCAAGCAATCTGCTGTTTTGGCTCTTTTATTTTGGCATGTTTTTGCTTGTTTCTGCTTACTTCTGCCATAGTTCTGCCATCATTGCTTCCAACACCTGTCTTTACTCCCGTGTTTCTTGCAGGATTTGAGGGTACTCTTTGCGAGCGTAACATAAACGAATGTTCCCCTGACCCATGCCACCATGGGAAGTGCCAGGATGGCATTGCCAGCTTCACCTGCACATGTGACCCCGGATATACTGGCTACCGCTGTGAGAACCAGATAAACGAATGCCACAGTAACCCGTGTCTTCATGGAGGAAAATGCATTGACCTGGTCAACAAATACCTCTGCTTCTGTCAGCAGGGAACCTCAGGTATGCCTGAAATATTTTGAATTCAGAGTATATATTTAGGGCTATTGGGGTTCATATATTGCATTGTGCTTCAGTGGTTAGCACTCTGACCTTTGCAGTGTTAGGTCCCAGGTTCTAACCTCACACAGGACACTATTTGCATTGAGTTTGCAGGTTCTGCCATGTCTGCGTGTCTTTCCTCCGGGTACTCCGGTTTCCTCCCACATTCCAAAAACATGCATCTAGGTTAAATGACTTCCCCCCAAAATTGAGCTTAGATTGTATAAAAGAGATTTTACAATGGTAGGGACAATAAATTGTGAGCCCCTTTGAGGGCCGCCAGTGACATGACTATGTCATTGTACAGTGCTGCGTAATACGTCCGCGCTATATAATATGTTGGCGCTATGTAAATACATTATCAATAATAATAATAATATATTGATAATATTCAATGAGGATTGTCAGGGATGATATACCAGAGCTCACTGACCTGAAGATTTTAAATCTGGGGAAAACAATCTAGCAATTTCTTTCTCTGTTTTTAGGTGTGAACTGTGAGTACAACTATGATGATTGTGCCAGCAACCCTTGTGACTATGGAGAATGTAAAGATGGAATCAACAAATACGAATGTGTCTGCAAACCAGGATTTACAGGTATTAAATGTCAACATTTTGCATTTGGTGTAGTCCTAAAATAAAGTTTCAGTCCCTGTAATAAGTCTGACAAAGCTGGCATTCTTATAATGATCAAACGGTGATAGCATTTATACTTTAAATATGTTGATATTGTGAATTGTTACCAGAAGAGGTGAATTCTTCCAGTGGGGACACTTATTTTGCTGATGGTTGTCCTCCATTTGCATTGATTTCTTCCTTCTTGATAAATCTACAAGGCAACAAGTAAAGGGAAATCTTCAGAATGCAATGAAAAGGCTGATAGGTGATTATCAAAAATGGGAAAGATTGTATCTTCAGATATACTTTAATGACTTTCCTGCTGCCATTCTTCAAACAAGTAAGGGTTAGTAATAAAAATAACAGAAATACCTAAAATGTTGCCAGATGGTGGGTGCATACATTTGTATAGGAAACCCATAGAAAGCAAAAGCCCCATATGTACAACCTACAAACATCAACCATGTACTTGTCATTGTTCTATATTTAAGTTCTAAAAAGCAAATTATCGGTATTTATAAAAAAGATTTTTTTTTCACAATATCTGTTTGTTTGCATGTAGCTCTTGCTAGGAAAGAGAACCCTTCATCCTAATATTTGGTGAATGCAGGGAAAGCTTGGAGGGCACTTTGAAGTAGGGTGAGACATTTTAGGAATGCTTACAGTGCTGTAATTTGATTTTACAGCTCTTGGTACACAATAAAAGCTTTGTAGAGCTGGGGACCGGACAGCACTGTCCAGCTGGAAACAGATGGTGTCACATACATTAACTTCCACACTCATTTTCTGAATATTTTTTTCCCAATTTACTTCAATTATCAGCTGAAATGCAGATGTTATGTCTGCTACAAGAGCAAGTTCTTTGAACTTGAAACTTTTTTTTTTCTAAACTAATTATATTTTAACTTACAGCTTTTGGCTTTTCAATTTAAAGAGTTTATGTAGTGTTTTTTGTAAAAGCTCCTTGAAAATAAAAAAAAGTATAATAAATTGTTTAAGACAAAGTGTAATATTCTTTCTATTGTGATCTCCTTCCTATTGCATCCACTGTCCTTCTGGGTTGAATAATGGCCGTCATCATTAAACCCATTTCAGAAGCAGAGCACATATGTGAATGGGCCCTCAGTCAACAATGGACTGGGGTGCATGTAGGGAATAGCAAAAATGAATAATCAGGGAGACAACCAATTAACAGTATATTGTCTCTGTTTTATATCTTTTGGAAAACAACTAAACTATAGCTAGACTGAGAACTGGTCTTCATCATTGCCATATTTTGGTCTGAAAATGTCATTGTACCTATGAAATCCCAGCTCCCCTGGAGCTGCAGGGAGGAGATGTAAACTTCTAGCTGCCAGCTGCATTGGTGTGATGTGTACACAGCTGATGATGGTTGACCCCTCTGCTGGTTATTTCAGTGTCAGGGACAGACTGTCAGTTCATGCTCTGGGCACTTTTCCTGGACTAAACTATGTTTTCTTAAATCTATTTCTGTACTAATGAAGATCTTTTTTTTTTGTAGTGCTGACATTAGATGTCTGTCCGTTTGAGAACCATAAATGGTCAGCTAGTGGTAGATGGAAGATCTTTTTAATAAGGAACAGATTGTGTTTGGAGAAAAACAGCATTGTAGAAAATTAGATACAAGGGAATGGGCTGGTAGTTGAAAGGGATCCAAGGCCATAAATGGTCAACCGGTAGATGGACGTTGGAAAACTAAAAGTTCCAGCATGCCCACTATTTTTTTGGCTGACCTTAGTTTTTTTGCAGACTGGGAGTTTTGGCTGGATATCTCATATTGTTCTAGGCTATGCTAAATTAAATTGTATTTTCTCTCCCATTTTCCCTTTCTTTCTCCACTCTCTCTCTTTATCTACTCTCTACTCTTATGCATTCTCTCCCTTTTTCATTTGTGCTCGCTCTTTCATGCTCGCTCGTTCATTTTC
>NC_092859.1:17767307-17810122 GCF_032062135.1 Pyxicephalus adspersus
CGTTCATTCTCTCTCTCGTGTTTTTCTTTGTCACAGCACTGATCATGCATTGATCCCTTTCAATTTGCACTCTTCTAGGTCCCCTCTGTAACATAGAGGTCTCTCCGTGTGCATCTAACCCCTGCCGTTCTGGAGGAACCTGTCAAGTTACACAGAATGGATTCCGCTGTGTTTGTCCTGAAGGTGGTGGTCCTCGCGACTCCCTATGTAACCCAACCCAGCTATGCTCTCCTGCCTGTGTCCATGGTGTGTGCCGCAAAGCCAATGAAATGTAAGTACTGCTATAATGTCTTCTGGAAGCGGTTATGTCCAAAGCCCAGTTTTGTTTGTATGTCAAGGGATGGGGGGGTTTAAGTTTAGTTAGCCAGCTGAGATAGAGACAAAAATCTCATGTATATGGTTCGTTCATTTTTTTTAATTGGAATACTTTTGGCTTTTTATGATTAGTTTTAAACTAACTTGGTTTTCTTCTTTTTTTTTTTTTTGTATGATCCTAAATATTTATGCTCTTGGTGTTTGTCCTTGCCCTAGATATACATGTGAATGTCACCAGGGCTGGTCTGGCAGGTCGTGTGACCGACGAAGCAGTGATGTTTGTACTGGCAGCACTTGTCAGAATGGAGGAAGTTGCAGTGACCATCTTGGACGACCAGTCTGTCGCTGTCGGGAGGGCTTCCGAGGTAACGCCCCAGCTCAAAATTTTTCCAGTTTTTAAAGATAAATGTATGCAGATTTTTGGCCAGTTAAAAAACTGAAAATGTACGAAGGGGTGCGGCCATGCTATTATATCAGAGTGAAGATTCAGATTATTAAAGCTGTTGATTCTTGATGTTGTATTTATGACACTTTTATACTATATTTGGTTAATAGAATATTTGTGTTTTTACAGGTAACTTTTGTGAGAGTAACATTAATGAATGCGCCCCAGCTCCTTGCCTGAATGGAGGGACCTGTGTTGATGGCATTGCAGGATACAGTTGTCTATGTACACTGCCATATACAGGTGAGTGTGACTCAAACATATCCATACACTATTTTCAGCCTTCTAGTTCAACTGTAGTACAATGGAGGGATGTCGCCAAAAAAAAAAATAGTTTGTCAGAAATGTTGGATTATAACTGAGAGACAGTTAGCGACATGACTGTGATAAGTGTGTTTTTGTTGGCTGTCACTGCTTAAGAAACCAGTTTATATGTACAAGAAGACTTCAAGAAAAATTGAAATAGCAATAAAATGAAATAATGTTTCAGTGGTTCTTTAATGGCTATAAAAAATTTTTTGGGGGTATTTTTTTTTTAAGCTTTGCAGAAATAATCCTTAAGAGTTTGAGCATAGTTTCTTGAAGCCAGCCCACAAATAGGGCAGAGGCTTGTACTATTGTTGTAGTTAACAATCGTTGCATGCAGGGTGGTGGTTTTGTTCCCCTAGCACTGCCAATATGTAGTACAGGCTGCACAGAGGCATTGCCACAGCCCTGCTTTTCATCCTTTTTACAAAATTATTATTTGATTGCATATTAATGAGAATCAGAAGATTTAGGAATGTTATGGGTGACCACTAAAATGTATACCAATTCAGTACAGTAACCTAGTTAGTATTACATGGTGCTCACGTGATGTATGTGGATGCCCATGAAAAGATGGAAAAGGAAAATGTGTTGCAGTTGCAGTGGTTTTGATGTGGTAAGTTATGTAAATTATATGCAATGTTAAAGAAACATCATCATCATGTTAATCATTGATTCTTTTTCTGCTCCAGGCCAGACATGTGAGACCCTACTTGCCCCCTGCAGCTCTGAACCTTGTCATAATGGTGGTGTCTGCACACCATCTGCAGACTATGAAAGCTACACCTGCAAATGTCTTTCTGGCTGGGAAGGTAATCGTCTCATATACACACTTTGTGAAAAAACAAATGAATACGAGAATTGTAGGAGGAGCGTTGCATGATCTATTCTGTAGCAGTTACAAAATCTCTACTTTCAGTATTTTCTCCTAGAAAATGAAATTGCTTTGGGTGACCGGTCTGTGTTGCAGTGAATTGTAGTTCAGCTGTTGAGTAATTGACTTTTAGTAGTATTTGCAGCTAATAAAAGGATCGCCATCTTTGATAACTAACTCTTTGTTCATTGCAACTGCTAGTGACCATGATCTTTAGAGACCTTTAGTTCATTTTTCTTATAAACTGAAAGCATGGTATGGTATTTTGGGTAATATTTCCACTCTTACTTTATAGGTGAGTCCTGTGACATCGATGTGAATGAGTGCAACAGAAGCCCTTGCCAAAATGGTGGACAGTGTGCCAACCTTCCAGGAGGATACAACTGTGTCTGTAAACCAGGATACACAGGCCACAACTGTGAGACCGATATTAATGATTGTTCACCAAGTGAGTAGCAATATCAAAATATGATACAAAATGTTTTCATAAAGTGACTAGTCAATAACTATTTTTTCTGTACTTTCTTTTACCTTTAGATCCATGTCTTAATGGTGGCTCATGCAAAGATCTGGTGAATTCCTACTCCTGCTCATGTCTACCTGGCTTCACCGGATCAAGATGTGTGAATGAAATCAATGAATGTCTCAGTAATCCATGCCGCAATGGAGCCACCTGCTTGGATTATGTTAACAGCTATGTGTGCGCTTGTGCTCCAGGATACACCGGGCCTATCTGCGAAACCAACATACAGGACTGTACTGAGAGGTAGGTTTTTATGAATGCTCACACACTGGTTCATTATAGCTTTCAGGGATTCCATCGGTGGTTTCTGATTGCATATGCATAATCACTGGTTTGTCATTTACAGCTCCTGCTTTAATGGCGGCACATGCGTTGATGGTGTAGACTCCTACTCCTGCATCTGTCGCTCTGGATTCACCGGTTCTCATTGCCAGCATGAAGTTGATGAGTGCGCTTCTCGCCCCTGCCAGAATGGAGCCGTGTGTGTGGACAGGGTGGAGTCCTATCGCTGTATCTGTCCCAATGGGTACACAGGGACACAGTGCCAGGTGAGTAGGATGGGGCAGAGTTTTGTAAGTGAAGAAGCAAAATAAAGACTTTTTTAAATAGAAAACATCCACCTTGCAAATGAAAGACCCCTATCTATTCCTTGAGCAGAGTCTCTTCAGTATTTAGTGATTTTTTTTCCAAGTTTAAAATTTAGAAGATTTAGAGTTTTGCAATGCTTGTAAATGTGGTCTTATACCTGCATTTGAGCAGTTTAAAGTTGCTGATCAATGGACCATGAAAGTTAATGGGACTTTACCCAGATGTCAGGTTACCAAACGCACCTTTTATAGATGAATTTTATTCTTTGCTATTAAACATTGCTTTTTTTTCAAGACAAAGGTAACCAGTGTTTTGTACAATTACTAATGGTAGCAATTCCTCTGCCACTCCAACACAATTGCCTGTTTCTTTTAGACTTTGCTGGACCTTTGCCGTCGTTCCCCCTGCCATAATGGAGGTCGTTGCACTCAGATAGGTCCATCTATCCGGTGCGAGTGCCCTCCTGGCTGGACAGGAAGTTATTGCGATATCCCACGTGTATCTTGTGACGTAGCAGCAAGCAGGAAAGGTGTGTATGAAAATCATATTTAGGTCCAACACAGCACAATGTGACCTTATAGTGTGGTTATTTACATTTGCTTGTTTTTGTGTTAGGTGTTCGTCTGGATCAGCTCTGCCATGCTTCAGGAACCTGTATGAACACTGGCAACTCTCACAAGTGTTTCTGCAAAGGCGGCTACACTGGTAGCTACTGCGAGACTCCCATCAACCAGTGTGACCCTGATCCTTGTCTTAATGGAGGCTCCTGCCACAGCTACTTGGGTGGTTATGTGTGCGAGGTATGTAGGGCTAACTATACTGTGGAAAGAAATTATATCTGCTTGGTTTTTTGAGGGGGTCATGGTTTAATATCTGTGTTTTTATAGTGCCAAGTTGGATTTGAGGGAACCAACTGTGAAGTTAACATAGATGAGTGCCAATCTCATCCTTGTCAGAACGGAGGTTCTTGTATTGACCTTATTGGACGTTACATCTGTTCCTGTCCTCCAGGGACCCTGGGTGAGTGTATAGACTGGAATATCACACATGTTCTTATTCAGGACAAATGGCTAAAATGTGCCAGGTTATATTAGATTCTTTATTTTGTATTACCCTAAATCAATGTCACCTCTCCCAACTTTTTTGTGTTTTTTGTGTTTATCTAGTATGCCAGTACTTGCTTGAGAACAGATATTTATTGCAACTGCATAAAACCTTCAATTTTGATTTGTATCTGCATAAAATATCACAATACACAATGAATGCAGAGCCAGTTTAATGTCTTGTTTGGGTATAATAAATACTAAATGTTTAATGCTGTCATCAGAAAAATTTAAGTGCATTTACTGCTTCCTCAAGCCAGTAGATGCTACGAGGGGGTGCTGAGAAGTTCCTGGCTTTGCCCCCTTCCAGATGAAATAGAAAAGAGTGTGGGAGCATATGACAGCCTAATATCTTAGTATGTAACTGTGCAAATATCAGGTCTTTGTGATTCCTAAACCTGTTTTTTCTTTTAGTGAGAAGCTGTGATGGCAGAGACACAAGCAAGTTTCACATCATTGGAGTTACGTGCCGTCATGAAGTTTTTGTTTCTCCAGGGAAAGGAAGGACGCTTCTCCCCCAGTGTTTGTGACATCTCAGTGTGAATGTCCTTTGCTGACTTTCCCTGGAGAAACAAAAACTTGATGACGGCCCGTAACTCCAACGACGTGAAACTTGCTTGTGCCTCTGCCATCACAGCTACTCACTAAAAGAAAAAATAGTTTTAAGAATCGCAAAGACCTGATATTTGCACAGTTACATACCAATATATCAGGCTGTCATATGCCCCTACACTGATTTATTTTTTTTTTTTTTATTTCATCTGGAGGGGCAAAGCCAGGAACTTCTCAGCACCCCCTCGTATATGTACATGACGCTCCCTTTGGCACCCCCTATGGGGAATGTATAGCTGTCACATTCTCTTTGAACTAACGCTGCTGGGCGAGTGCTTGAGTGGCTTGCAGCTCCGCAACATTGTCCATTGAAGAAGCAGGTGTGCCCTAACTGTGTATTTTCATTTTTACCTATATTGTTTTCAGCACATGCAAAAATTTCAATCTAGAGCCAGTATTTCACAAAATGCTACCGATCTGAAATGGGACACAAACCAAGCATCAAGTAGACGTAAACCTTTTATACTCTGGGGAGGGTGGGACTGCGCTTTTAAAAAGGACAGTGGCTTTCTTGCAAATTTGGACATGAATGTCTGTTACTTTCTGAAGCTTTCTACTTGGTAACAACCAAGACTGTGTGTCTAGCTCTAAATGCTCCTCAGTACATAAGAACATTGTTTTACTTTCTCATTGTCTTTCCTAACAACATTTTGCTTATAATTATACAGGAGTGCTGTGTGAGATTAATGAAGACGACTGCTCCACACTCACCAGTTCTGGCCAGCCCAAATGTTTAAACAATGGAACTTGTGTGGATAAAGTTGGGGGTTACCGCTGCAACTGCCCTCCAGGTTATACCGGCGAGAGGTGTGAGGGTGACATCAATGAGTGCCTGTCTGGACCATGCGTGACACACAACACCCGAGACTGCATCCAGATGGCTAATGATTATCAGTGCATATGCAAAAATGGCTACACAGGTAAGGAAAAAGGGGTGTGTGATGGAGGAGAAAGTGGAAGGAGAAGCTTAATTTAGTGGTACATGCCAATGTCTCTCAGTGTTTACATATGTGAAGAATGTTTTTAATTTCTTTTTTGTAAATTGTCTTCAGTAAATCTACTAAACCGATAAACTTTGTAATGCAGACCGGTCATATTAAGCAATGTATAATTCTGTTTTAGGTCGGCGCTGCCAGAGTGTGGTTAATACATGCGAGTCTAGGCCATGCCAAAATGGAGGTGTCTGCCGTGTGACTGTAAACACCCCACTTGGTTACACCTGCCGTTGTCCTACAGTAAGTACTTGACTTTTAATCTTGAAAGCTGTGCCAATCTAAATTCCCAATAAACTTATAACACATTCTTCTGTTATTATAGGGTTTTGCTGGACCATCCTGTGAGCGCCCTTTAAATTCCTGCCGAAATTTTGATTGTCCAGCAGGCTTCTCCTGTGTCCTTTCATCTCATGGTCCTCGTTGTTGCCCTCAAGGTGTCTGCCGTACTATAAACGGCACCAGAATCCAGCCACCTCTCAGTCCTCCAGCCTGCTCCCCTTCACCCTGCCAAAATGGAGCTCAGTGTGTCTCTTCTGACAAGTTTCCCTACTTCACCTGCAACTGCCCACCAGGCTATGTTGGACCACGATGTGATTTGAAGCTCCCAACTGAGGAAGTACCAGCCCGGGAATGTGGTCCATCACGGTGCCTCAACAAGATCGGAGATGGTCACTGTGACCGGGAATGCAATTCTCCAGAATGTCACTGGGATGGCGGAGATTGTGCTCTGTCTGTGGGTGACCCATGGAAAAAATGTCCCTCACAAAAATGCCCTCTCCTGTTCAACAACTCCAGATGCGATCCAGAGTGCGCCTCGGCTGACTGTCTGTATGACAACTTTGATTGCCAGGAGAAGACCGAGCGTAGCTGCAAGTAAGGGACCTGAAACTTTGTTTGGGACTTGAGCGGGGGGCCTGCACCCATTACATGTACATAATAAAATTAGCAACACACAGGTTTGCTGAATAGATAAGGTTGGGTAATATTTTTCAAGTATCTAACAAACCTTTTTTTCTCTCACAGCCCTGTCTATGAACAATACTGCATGGACCACTATGGTGATGGCCGGTGTGACCAGGGATGTAATTCAGAGGAATGTGGTTGGGATGGTCTTGACTGTGCTGGAAGCCGGGATGGAGAGCAATTGGCAGAGGGAGTGCTGGTCATTGTGGTTCTGCTCCCTCCTGAACAGCTCCTGAAGGAAAGCAAAGCATTCCTGCTCAGGCTTAGTGCCATTCTACGCACTTCTCTGCGCTTCCGTGTGGACAAAGATGGCCAGTACATGATTAAACCATACAGGAGAAGCCAGGCAGCCGAACGAAGGGTGAGGAGAGAGCTGGACAGTGACATCATAGGGTAAGTGTTTCGTGACATGAGCATGCTCTGTAGTGCTCTGGCGAAGAATATATGTTTAGAATAGGTTTCTGTAGTATATTACTGTACTGAAGCTAATTCAGATTTCTGTTAAATATCTTTACCAGGGCACCTTTGCTTTATAAATAATACCTAGCAAATTGTCTTAGCTTGACAAAGGTTTATTACGGATATTTTAAAACCAGGTAATGCAAATAATGGTAATGGTAGCTGATCCATTTATCACTTTTTATGATCTTTCTGTTTTTTATATATACACATATTTCAGTTATGAAAAATAAAGGTTTATGTTCTCTTTGACAGGTCTGAAGTGTTCTTGGAAATTGACAATCGGCTGTGTAAAAAACAGGTTGACAAAGAGCCATCCGAATGCTTCCCAGATGCAGAAAATGCTGCAGATTACCTGGCTGCTCTGAGCGCTGTGGAAAGGCTGCATTTTCCCTATCCAATCAAGTCTGTGAGCAGTAAGTCATGTGACTTTTCACATTTATTTTTATGTAATGAAGCATAAGTGAGAAAAAATGGATTAACCACTTGTGTTCTCCTCCCAGGTGATAAGATTGACGAGCCTCTCCCGTCATTGCATCTTCTTCCACTGGTCGGAGTAGCTGGACTGTTGGTCTTGATTGTGTTAGTGTTGGGTGTCCTGGTATCTCGCAGGAAGCGAGCTCACAGCACCTTATGGTTCCCAGAAGGATTTATATTGAAAAAGGACAGAGACAGACGTGAGCCTGTGGGACAGGATGCTCTTGGACTTAAGTAAGAAAGCTCTGGTGCCTCCTACTATATATTCCAATTTTACTTTTTACATAATCTTGCTTACGCTGTGCTTCTCTTTCTAGGAATATCGCTAAAGCAGAACGTCTCATGGAAGATCCATCTGAAGACTGGACTGAGGCAGACTGTCCTGAGACCAAAAGACTTAAGGTGAGTGCTAGAGAAGTGATATTGTTAACAAATACAGCTCAAAGAGAACCTGTCACAGAAAGACCTATAACAAGCCTTGCAGGGAAACTGCCTGCATGGTCTCCAGCCTTGTGTTGTTTCCATTGATGGAACATCGAGGTTCAGTGTTTTTTGTGTGGGATAATCCTTTTTGTAAACTTTAATGATTAAAGTGACCGATTTCTTTTCTTCTGAAAATGTGATGACAGCAGGGTTATTTCTGTTTTTTACAGACTGAGGAGCTTTCCCCCTGTCGCCAGGATCCTGTAGATCCACGTCCCTGGACACAGCACCACTTAGCTGCTGCAGATATTAGACTTCCTCCGGCTACAGCACTGACTCCACCACAGGGTGATTATGAGACTGATGGCATGGATGTTAACGTGAGAGGCCCAGGTGAGCATGGACTCTCACTTAAAATAGGGGGTCCAGTGTGTTGTCTGAAATATTTTAATGCATGTGTATTGAATTGTCAGTACATGGCCTGCTTTTTCTTTTCTTGCCACCCTTTTGAGAGCTACAGCTCTACTTTCATTTATCTCTCTGAATATTTTATAAAGTGTATTATAGATTCTGTCTACATAGAAAAATATTTTATGCTAAATACCAAAATGCTATCGTCTTGAATTGCATGGCCTTGGACACTGTTACTTTGAGTTTAATGTGACTGATTTCAGGGTCACTGATCTATTTTCAGCCTGTACTGCTGCCTTTAGTATCCAGAAGTTAGAATATGATGGAAATCTAATCTTTGTCTCTCCTCCAATTCCACTGTAGATGGATTCACTCCATTGATGCTGGCATCCTTCTTGGGAGGTGGGCTGGAGCCAGAGGCTCAGGAAGATGAGGAAGAAGGGGAGGCCTCAGCAATTTCTGACCTTATCTGCCAAGGAGCATCTCTTGGGGCACAGACAGATCGAACCGGTGAGACGGCTCTACATCTTGCAGCACGATATGCCAGAGCAGACGCTGCCAAGAGACTTTTGGATGCTGGCGCTGATCCCAACGCTCAGGATAATACTGGGCGTACCCCACTACATGCTGCTGTAGCTGCCGACGCACAAGGTGTTTTCCAGGCAAGTTGCTTCTTGGGATCTTTATCTTTAAGACAGTTTGGATAGTCTGTATTTCGGACATACCTCTCTAATTACAATTCTTGTTTACAGATCTTGATAAGGAACCGCTCTACAGACCTAGATGCTCGAATGAGTGATGGCTCTACTGCATTGATTTTGGCTGCCCGTTTGGCAGTGGAAGGAATGGTGGAGGAGCTTATCGCCTGCCATGCTGATGTCAATGCTGTGGATGAACTTGGTAAGTGTTGAGTTGGCTATCTTCAGTATTAATATTATTACAAGCATTCTGTTTACACGGCAGGAAAATTTTAACTTTAGATTTACCTATTTTCTCTTGTTATTCCTTCCCAGGCAAGTCAGCTTTGCATTGGGCAGCAGCTGTTAACAACATTGAAGCTGCCATGGCACTGCTAAAGAATGGAGCCAACAAAGACATGCAGGATAGCAAGGTACGTATAGTACTGGGAAGTGTACATGAATGACCTAATGAACATTTTGGAGTGACTGGTCATGGAGGCATGAATACAAATTTCTATCAAATCCTAAGAAAACAGCAGGCATTACTTTATATTTTTATATATATATATATATATATATATATTTGGCTGTTTGTTTCTTTGGTTTGTTACTGGTGGACTGCCTTCAGTACTTTCAAATTTGCATGTTGATGGATGAACACAAGGCTGCTTTGTACACCATAACTGTACGAAGTGTGAAATCTAATCCTTATTGCTCTTGCATGGATGCAAACGTAAAAAAGTATTTAAATAGTAGATTTATGTATACAATAACATTGTGCTGTTCCACCTTACAGGAGGAAACCCCATTGTTCCTAGCAGCTCGGGAAGGAAGTTATGAAGCGGCAAAAGTTCTCCTTGATCACTACGCTAATCGTGAAATTACTGACCATATGGACCGCCTTCCTCGTGACATAGCTCAGGAGAGGCTACACCATGATATTGTTCAACTTCTAGAGGAACACAATGCAGTACGGGGTACTCAAGGGACAATGGGAGGTCACACTATGTCACCACTGCTCTGTCCTCCTAACGGTTTTATGGGCAACATAAAGCAGACACCACAAGGCAAGAAAAGCCGCAGAGCAAGCTCCAAAGCCGGTGGAGCAAGCCTGAGCCGGGGAGAAGCAAAGGAAGCGAAAAACAGAAACAAGAAGCTGTCTCTTGACTGCCCAAATGGCAACAATGGTCTTCTGGAGAGCTCAGTCACCCTCTCACCTGTTGACTCCCTCGACTCTCCACGTGCTTACAGTGCCAATCCTGGCTCCCCAGCAATGGCTGCCCCTGGCACATTTCACCTTAGTTCCTTGTCTGTGCCATCTACCCCTCTTGTGAATGGCCTGATGGAAGGGCCTTTTGCTGTGTCTTTGGCTCGTCTAAACGAAATTGGAGAAGTCCAAGGTAACATGATGGCTCTTCAAGGCAGAGTGCCACTTCAGCGAGCACCAAGCTGTGTGGTAAATGGATTAAACATCGGTATGCTGAACACAAGCAACATTCCATTCACATGGCAGAACCAAGTTCCCGCTTCACATCCTTCTCGCAACATCATTCCAGGAGCTCCTGCAGGTTCAGTGCCTAACTTACATCAGCTGCATGCCCAACAAGTCATGATGCTTCAAAACCAGATGGCAATGCAGAGCCCAGTAAAGGTCTCCATGGATCCGCAGTGCCAGATGGGCCCAGTGGCTCCAAACACTGCTCACTTGAGACAACAGAGCATGCCACATGTAGCCGAGAGGTCATCTCAGGCCGTCACCCCAACAGAAGGAAACTACTTTAAACAACAGAGCATACCCAACGACGGCAACATCCAGACATCACCAGCTATGGCCGGTCCTCAACAAACCTTCGTACCTCCTCAAGAGGAAACCCCAAAACACTATCTTCACATCCCCACTGAGCACCCTTACCTGACCCCCTCTCCAGAATCTCCAGAGCAGTGGTCCAGCCCATCACCTCACTCAGTGTCAGAGTGGTCTGACACCACCCCTAGCCCAGTCGTAGTTGGTGGTACCCACAGCCAGACATCCCACTTACCTGAGCAAGCCAACAACATGCAGGTGTTTGCTTGACTGACATGAAACATGCCATCACTTTGTATTGCCCTCCACCCTTTTTCCTGTTTTCCCCTCTTTGACTCTTTTTTGTTTACCTTTTACTACTTTCCCTTTTTTCTTACCCCTCAACTTGCATAGTGTTTGGAGCGATACAAAACAGAAAATGAAGTCTCCAGTGATTTTATAAGAATGTTTTATGACGGGACCATGAAGAAAAAAAAAAAACTTATCTACAACGGGACCAATTTTTAAAGAACTTTTTTATATAGACGTTTTCGAACGCAATCACTATTAGTGAAGGAAAAAGACTGCAATTTTATAGGCTATAATCGTATTATTTACGACAACCATGAAATGTTACAATTTTAAAGAGAGTGTCCCCCTGCTGTTTGTGTTTTTTTTTTTTTTTTTTTTTTTTTTTTTTTTTTTTTTTTTTATTTTTTTTAAAGCTAATTTCACTGCCCTGCACTGCTCCACTTCCGGGGTTATTCCTATGTCGTTAGATGGACTTGTGTATAAAGTTTAAGAGTTTATCCTTTTTTTTTTTTTTTCTCTTTAAATCCCTCTTTTTTTCAAAATGATTCACCAACTGCCTTGTGGACTGTGATAAATAATGGTACGGATTTTTAGCAAGAAATGTTTCTTTGTGAAGGAAAAAAGGTCCTGTCGTATTGGAACAAAATCTTTGCTTGCAGTATTTTGAAATGTAGTCATGTTGCAGTTCTTTTTAATAGACATGTCTACGCCATAGTCTGTCCTACAGTTAAATTGTGTCTTGAAACAGGCTTAGGTCATTTCTTGATAATGGTATAATGGGATGAAACAGGAGCGCTGTGACCCATTCAGTTGCCCCATTAATGTGACGTTCAGTCCCAAACATTAAGGTAGATGACCAAACCGAGGATGTTGTTTTTAATGGATAACTTAGAGCTTTTTTTCAGTGACCATTCAGCTAGAATTTAAAAATATGCAATTTTAAGGTAGCTTATCAAGGAAGCTAGTGATGAGTGAAATATGTGGGTTGCCATTGCTGAGTTATCATTAAAAAAAAAAAGCTGATTGCCATGGAGGAAGTATTCATTTAATGTGAATTGATCTGCCTGGTACACATAAGGCTAAGTTTAGCTTACTGCAAGCCTTAAACCTCAAGTTTGGGGCATAAAACTCACATTGTAGTGAGAGTCCCTTTAACCAACATGGTAGCAGAAGTAATGCCGATGCCTCCTGTCCAGGGCTCTTTAAGGCCTCCAACAAAGCTGCTCAAAGCTTTGCACAATCTTGCTGCACAGTCAGCTCATATACAAGCTAAAATAACTATTAGAGTAGCTAAAAACTAGCTAAAAAACTAATAAAGCCACATAGTGAACATACTGAGAAACAGGGCAGCTTACAGATTTCCCTTAATACAGCTTTCATATAAATTTTATTTGACATTTATATCTTTTTTTATGTGTATATTTGATGATCTCTTTCCAGCACAAGGGGCTAAAAGTTGATAATGTGTCAAGCTGTACATTAGCCTAATCGTTCCTTCTCGCTAATGTTAGTAAGTAGTATTTCTCATTGGAGAACCGAATTAAAATTGGGTATGGGAGGGGTCTGTAAAGAATAATTTGGCAGCCTTTCAGAAAAGTAAAGAGGTACAACGAACATTGCAATGGAAGGTAAAGCCTAAATTTGTAACTTACGATTCTCCCGTGCTAACGGGGAGTGGAAACCATTGGTGTTACCAAGTTTGTAATACTTAAACTGTATAATTTAGGCTGTAGCCATATATATATTTAAATATATATTTTTTGTGTACTGGGTATACATAGAAGAAATTAACTTTTTTTTTTTTGCAACTTTGATGACACATATATAGTCCGTTTTGTTGAACCAAGAATGGAGGATTTTAATATACAAAATTCTATCTTTTATTTATACTATGGTATAAATACGTATATATATGCACATGTCGAAGTCATGATTTGTGTGTAATTATAACACTGCCTTGCAAATGTAATAGACTTCTTTTTCTTATGCCTTAATTACTGTCTGATAACTGCCTGCATCTTTAGACGCCAGGGGGAGTTTGTTCCCCTTCAAAAAAGTTGTTTTAACAAGTCAGAACATTACACCCGTATATATAGATTCTGCAGTATGAAGTATGTCCACCAGGTGTCGCTGTATTTTGGAAATCACTATGGGGTTAGGACAATGTACCGGATAAGGGACATCAATTGGGGCTTGTGGTCCCAGTCATTGTAGAAGTGATTCTGCATCTGAGATTGTTGCATAATATAACCGCATTCATATTTGGAAAATCTTATCTTTTACCTACAATCTGCTACTTGTGCTGACTTATTTTCACTGCCTTACTTTTTTCTAACCATTCCCCTTCGCTCGTTCTACCAGAGCTGGAAGAGAACCCGAGTGTTTCTATATAGCGTATTGTTTTCTTATGAGACATCTTGCACTATGCTGCTTCTTTTGTGCGAGACATTCAGCTTGACTCTCATCTGAGGGTCAGACTTGCTTCCTTCACTGGACATTTACCTTCTTGTAGCAATCTCAGATTGTGTTACTTTAGAGGGATTGCTTTGTCTTCCACTGCCATGTGTACCCCGGGCATCAGAGGAGGTGAAGACGCACCAGATAAAGGACGTACAGATGTGTCTACTAGAACAAAATGTCTTATAAGAGAGAGGTTCAAAAGATAAGGAATTACAATTGAATTGGCTATTGATTTTAGACAGGTTCTCTTTAAGCTCCGACCAGTTATACTCCCATGCAGAAACACTCAAACATGTAGAGACATCAAGCCCCTTGTTTGTATCGGCCGGGATTTTGTTTATTTGGGCACTGCCAGCAGGCCATAGGGTACAGTCACTAGAACAGTGTAGCCAATGGATGCTTTGTATTACTTTCACACAAAACCACTCAGTCTTATCTATTTCATGACCAAAAAAAGAAGAAAATGCAATTTTGTAACTAAACGTTCTTTCTGAGGGTTTTTATACACAATTTTTTTTTCATTTAATAAATAGAACAATGTTAGATATTTTTTATTAATCAACCATATGTATATTTTATTACTCTTGACATAATGTCTTTTTTTTTTAAGAAATAATAAAATGATAAAAAAAAATCCTGTAGCTTTATACTTTGTAAATAAACGGTACAGAAGTCTTCATGTAAAGTGCCTAATTCAATAAAAAGAGAATAATGTAGTTATTGAAAAATCTTTGGAGTGTTTTTTTTTTTTTTATATGCGGATCACTTACCCAAAATTGATGAGAATGGCTCATCCCTATTTAATGTACAGCGCTGCATAATATGTTGGCACTATATAAATCCTGTATTCAAGACATCCAACGCACTACTGACTCCTAGATACGAACAGGGCTTCCGGTGATCCCTCGTGTGCAGGACGGAGGGGAGACTGAGCTGTAACTTTAATGACCAAGACCAACTCTGCAGTTGTTTCTTTTTGCATATCAAAGCACAGCTTGCTCCAGACGTTAATGAATGTCTACGCTACATACATTTTTTTTTTTTTTTACTTTGTGATTAGCTGTGAGAATTTTATACAGTAACTGATACCATGCTGTTTAGTATGTTGAGACAAACATCTGTCCTAATTGCATTTATTAAAATAATGTACCTGTTCTGACTACATACATACATACATGCATACATACAAATTCAACTTAAGAACAAACCTATAGTCCCTATCTTGTATGTAACACATGGACTATCTGTAATAATGATATTATTAGTGGGGTAAGTCAACTAAATGCTGCTATACTCACCTCTCCTTCACTGATGTCTGCAAACATACCCCCCGGAGCCAACATTTTTCACTAATGTTCTATCTTTTAAACCTTCTGCTGCCTCAGTTGGTGACTACCCCAGGATAACAACCCCCACTCTTTTGCCGAATGGTGGATGCACCACTTAGTAGACATTCTAAAAGGTTTTGCTAGCACGTAGGTAGGACATTTTTTATTGCACATGGGAGCTTACTTTATTTATCATTTATTCACACAGCAGGTAAATTGTAAGACAGAATATGTGACATATAGGAGGGGGTGCTGAGAAGTTCCTGGCTTTGCCCCCTTCCAGATGAAATAGAAAAATGAGTGTGGGGGCATATGACAGGCTAATATCTTAGTATGTAACTGCAAATATCAGGTCTTTGCGATTCTTAAAACTGTTTTTCTTGTAGTGAGAAGCTGTGATGGCAGAGGCACAAGCAAGTTTCACATCGTTGAAGTTACGGGCCGTCATGAAGTTTTTGTTTCTCCAGGGAAAGTCAGCAAAGGTCATTCACACTGAGATGTCACAAACACTGGGGGAGAAGTGTCCTTCCTACAGCACTGTCCAAACCTGTATATCTCATTTCAAGACTGGGCATTTCACCGTTGAAGATGAGCCCCGCAGTGGGCGCCCCCCAACCTCAACTGACCCGGCAACCTGTGATGTTGTCCATGAGCTGATTATTGAGGACCAGCGAATATTCGCAAAAAAGATAGCCCAGATACTTGACATCTGACGGGAGCGTGTTGAAGTGTTATCATCACTATCCTAGACATGCGCAAGCTTTCAGCAAAGTGGGTTCCAGAAATGTTTGAACAGTGATCAGAAGAAGGAACGAATTGAAGCATCCAAAGTCATTTTGGCCCATTTTGAAGCTGCACCGGACTTTTTGGCTAGGTTAGTGACTGAGGATGAAACCTGGCTCCACATCTATGATCCTGAAACCAAGGAACAGTCAAAGGAATGGCGCCACAGCGGGTCCCCGTGGCCGAAGAAGTTCCAAACCTAGAAATCGGCCAAAAAAGTCATGGCGTCCATTTTCTGGGACAAAGATGGTATTCTGTTGGTGGACTACCTACCTCAGGGCTCTAGTATCACCAGACAGTATTATGGACCAGCTGAAGGAGACAATTAAGACAAAACGCTGTGGAAAGTTGACCAAAGGGATCATTTTTTTTGCAGAAGAAAACGTCCAACGTTGTGGCTGCCAAATTGAACACCCTGGGTTTCCAATTGGTCCACCATCCCCCCTACTCTCCTGACCTGGCCCCTTCGGACTATTATCTGTTCCCGAATTTGAAGAAACGCCTAAAGGGGCAACGTTTTAAAGACATTTCTGACGTGAAAGATGCTGCTGAGGGCTGGTTTGCGACCAAAGGACTTTTATTTGAATGGTCTAGAAAAGCTGCAACTACGCTGTACCAAGTGCATCAGTCTCAGGGGGGAAAATGTTGAATAAATGTGTTATTTCATAACTAGGGCTCTCTTCTTTCTGGGCAAAGCCACGAACTTCTCAGCACCCCATTTATAAATTGCTCCCTCAGCTTTCCTAAGGAAGTACTATACCTGATTAAAATGTGACCCTGATCATTTCCCAACTGTGCATCTGTTTAATGGTGACAATCTCTCTCGTCTACAATTATAAATCGGATGCAGTCTAACTTTGCAAAACTGTTGCAGTTGGCTGCTCACGCATACACATTGCAGACTAATATGCTGCTTGGGAGTGTTTGGATATCTCCCCAGTCAATCCATAGCTCTGTTTCTTCAACCTCTGATGCAGCTGGAGGAGCTTTTTTGCATTGTCCGTTAGAATGAATGGGAGGTTCAGCAGGATTTAGGAGCCTTGCCCATTGTGACCATATAGTGAGTGGGTGGTTCTAGGAACTTAGACATGGCTTCCTTAAGGGTCTCTGGTGAGCAATGCATCCATTCAAATAATACTTGAATCACATTTAGGAGAGGAAGGAATATTCTGTACTGAGATGGCTCAGAAAATATGATGTCAAGAAGAACTAGTTTCATTTTGGCCCATTTTGAAGCTGCACCGGACTTTTTGGCTAGGTTAGTGACTGAGGATGAAACCTGGCTCCACATCTATGATCCTGAAACCAAGGAACAGTCAAAGGAATGGCGCCACAGCGGGTCCCCGTGGCCGAAGAAGTTCCAAACCTAGAAATCGGCCAAAAAAGTCATGGCGTCCATTTTCTGGGACAAAGATGGTATTCTGTTGGTGGACTACCTACCTCAGGGCTCTAATATCACCAGACAGTACTATGGACCAGCTGAAGGAGGCAATTAAGACAAAACGCTGTGGAAAGTTGACCAAAGGGATCCTTTTTTTTGCAGAAGAAAACGTCCAACGTTGTGGCTGCCAAATTGAACACCCTGGGTTTCCAATTGGTCCACCATCCCCCCTACTCGCCTGACCTGGCCCCTTCGGACTATTATCTGTTCCCGAATTTGAAGAAACGCCTAAAGGGGCAACGTTTTAAAGACATTTCTGACGTCAAAGATGCTGCTGAGGGCTGGTTTGCGACCAAAGGACTTTTATTTGAATGGTCTAGAAAAGCTGCAACTACGCTGTACCAAGTGCATCAGTCTCAGGGGGGAAAATGTTGAATAAATGTGTTATTTCATAACTAGGGCTCTCTTCTTTCTGGGCAAAGCCACGAACTTCTCAGCACCCCATTTATAAATTGCTCCCTCAGCTTTCCTAAGGAAGTACTATACCTGATTAAAATGTGACCCTGATCATTTCCCAACTGTGCATCTGTTTAATGGTGACAATCTCTCTCGTCTACAATTATAAATCGGATGCAGTCTAACTTTGCAAAACTGTTGCAGTTGGCTGCTCAGGATTCCAGATGCAAGGGTAACAAATATGCAGAAAAACTCACGCATACACATTGCAGACTAATATGCTGCTTGGGAGTGTTTGGATATCTCCCCAGTCAATCCATAGCTCTGTTTCTTCAACCTCTGATGCAGCTGGAGGAGCTTTTTTGCATTGTCCTTTAGAATGAATGGGAGGTTCAGCAGGATTTAGGAGCCTTGCCCATTGTGACCATATAGTGAGTGGGTGGTTCTAGGAACTTAGACATGGCTTCCTTAAGGGTCTCTGGTGAGCAATGCATCCATTCAAATAATACTTGAATCACATTTAGGAGAGGAAGGAATATTCTGTACTGAGATGGCTCAGAAAATATGATGTCAAGAAGAACTAGTTTCAGCTCCTGTCACCATTGATCAATGGGCCTGAATATCTGAAGGTCACCAAGGCTAGAAAATATACATTGTCATGGGTGAACCTGATTGATCCACCAAAGCTGGAATGTTCTCTTAAAAAATAATTTGCTATTAATTGGCAAATATTTTCAATCCTGGACCAGGTCCAGTAAAGGTTTGCTGGATCACCCAGGTTCACCTCTGATAGTTTGTCCTCTAAAATCTTGAAGAGCTTTGTAGCTCACTTTGTTAGATTGAAACTGGTACCAAACTTTTTGGATGAGCTAATCCACTTGATTGATCAACTGACTTCTTTCAGCACATCTGAAAGATGAAGTAGCTGTATATGTGAAAAAGACAACAAGGGCTCCATCTGCTGGCTGGATAAGAACCTGCATAATATTACCAACCAGCCCTTGCCCCTTCAATATACCAGTTCATTGTTTACATTTCACCAATGAATCTTATTGATTTGGCTATACATTTGTAATAGCAATAAAATGTACCTTTTAGGGGAATTCATGTAAAATTGTGGGATACCTAAAACAGACAAATTAAAGAACTGTTTATTATTCATTAATGACGAAAAAATGTATTAACAGATGTTTTTATATTTAAAACCTGAAAACACAGTTTTTGTATATACAGAGGTTTGTGTCTGTGTTTCAGAAGCAAGGATCTGGTGCAAGTCATTGTCAACAACTGGATAGTGTGCAACATTTCTTCTTATTTCTACCTTGTTCATAGGTTATTTTTATCCAATCGTCAGTAACTTCAGTTTTTTAGGTTGTAAAATGTCTCAGTCAAGGTGCAGAAAATAAATGCTTATCCTAGCACTTATCCTTATCTCTAGTTTAAAAAGAGCTATGGGGCATATGACACCATTACAGGGCCAGTTGGTGGCGCTCCAGAGCCTCCCGTTACTTGCTGTCTAGCGTATGACTTGTATGTAGATTCACAGTTATGTAAGGCCGTAACAAAACAACTTGGAGAATTGGAGAACTTTCCAAAGTTTCATGGGACTGTGACTAAAAACACACAAAGAGTGTAAACACACAAAGCTATCATTGTATCACATCCCAGACCGCCATTGTATTCACCAACCCTAACAGTGACATAACAATTGTCCTCAGCATACCTGAATAGGTGGGGCCCATGGAGACACGGCTGTATTTTTATGGACCGTGAGTGCTTCATCTGGGATTTCTTTAAGAACACTACAAAGAGAGAAGATTTTATTTATCTGGAACCTATTTCTGAGATGTGTACAGACATGCATTTCAGTAAGATAGCAAACATATCAAAGTTTTCTGTTAAATGGCGCGCAAACCTTAAAACAAATTGTAATATATCAGAACATATTAGTATTTAGATGTAGTGGCTGCATTAGTTTTCATTTTTTTCCTTCAATTTGAACTGCCAGTAGCACACTTTTGGTCTCTGTGTGGCACTACATAGTTGTCACCTAGAATGGATTTTAGATGTCCACCTCCATTACATTGCATGCTTTTTGTTAAGCTTACAGGAAGTGACAAAGACAATTCTTTTCTGGCAACATCAACTGGTTATTTCTATACTTGAAAATAGTTGAAAATGGCTTTAGTGAGAAAAAAGAAAACTAATGTAGCTCCTAAAGCTGCAATATTACATAATTGTTTTTAGGTTTAGTCATCTTGGAAAGTGGACCTATCCCCACATTTTTCACTTCATATTAAAGGGTTGATAACCCTTTCATATGAAATAATAAATGTTTTGTCTTTGGCCACTGTATTTACTGCAGTAGCCAAATGGAAGCCTATTGTGGAAGGATCAAGGGCTCTGCAGAAGGTGTCATTTTTTATTTTAATAAAAGTTCTGTTTTAGGTCAAATGTTTACTATACAAAAAATTCCCCCCAACCCTTGCACATTTTTTGACTTCCTGTGAGTAAGCTTGTTATTTGCAAGTGTTTTTGCCGCTGCAGCGTCAGGCCAGATCTGAGTCGGCAGAGGAGATTCTCATCCATTGTAATGCAGTACTGAAAAATGTTCTTTTATATATTACCCTGACCTGACATTGCTGATTTCATCCCAGTGTTTTTATAGGATGCTGTCCAGTGTGTAACTTTGGATTTCATCATCAGTTTGGTGGCATGTCCAGTTCAAACCAGTGATTGCATAGGTCTTTCTGCTATCAATAAATTCCCTGAAGAAGCGATTGGTAGTGCAAAACGCGTTGAGACCAATATATATATAAAAATTATTTTTTAAAGCTTACCATTCAAACTATGTTATGAGCCCGAGTGGCGGGTGTGATGAAATACTCTTTAATTTTGTAAATGTTTATGTATAATTTTTTGTTGTGAATTATTTTTTTTTAATAAAAATTGTCTATAATATTTTAATTGATGAATATGCAAGTAATTCCCCCACTCTCACATGTGAAGAGAGCTTTTTGCCTTTGTATTTCTGAGTAAGCATTTAAATAACTTGATTTTTACAGGTTCTCTTTAAAGTGTCACTAAATACCCGACAAGCATCACCTCATTTTTTTGTTTATGTATAAACAGTTTCTGTTTATTGCTGCATACATATGGAAAATTTTAATGAAAGATCATTTCCAGCAACAGAGAGACAGATGAACGACAGACACGTTCTGTACACGCATCTACAGTGCAGTTCTAGGGAAGAGGGAGGATGAGTGAGCTGCACCCCGCTGCGTTCTCCTCCCTTGACTTGTATAGCAGTTTTTTCAATCCATCATTCATGGATCTCTCCTTATGAATCTATAAACAATGTTAAGTGACCACTGTACAACATGTCAGATTCCCTCTCGAAACAAGCACAATCATTCATCTCGGCTGATAATCATCTGCTTGTGTACATAGCCTAACACTCTAACCCTGGAAGTGCTACCCCTGCATTTCCCCAAGCAGTCTCATGCACTGCTCTCCTACAAGTATGGTTCCCATGATATCGGCACCCTGCCATGGTGTGGTTTTCATGACTGTAGTTGTTTTCCTGGTTCTGTGGCCCATCTAAAAGCCTGTGGGGATTGTAGTATGGGTGGTATTTTCATAAACCCTTTTTTTTTTTTTTTGGTTCCTCTAACCACCTAATAGACAAGGTGATTGAGGTGTGTGTGGGGTTCTCATAAACACTTGTTGATCTCATCTCAAGGTCCATCTAAAAGCTTTTGCAGTGGTAGGGTTTTTATGAACGCTTCTTTTCCTGGTGCCACTGCCACCTAGTAACTGGGAGCATTTCTGCATGGGTGGGCTATCTATGAATGGGCTACTCTCTTTTGGGTATTAAATTTAAGATTCAGTTCTGACACATAGGAACCTAGTCGATATAGGGAATGTGCAGAGGAGAGTGGCTACATCACAAACCCATGTAGATCCATTGTAGCCACCCTTCTACAAAAAGGGCAATCGGTTCTAAAATATAATTTTCCCAACCTACAAGTCAATGTTGACAGTGAAACAACCAGTTCCGAAGGTGAGTGATGTTATAGTTTGAGTTTTGTAACCTTTTAAGGCTGATCTCAGTATCAACGTTTTGGGCCACATTTAACCTTCCTACTCTCTAAAGCAGAACTAAACCTGCAATCTTCATTCGGTCTCAGGGTGCTGCCATCTTCTTCCTTGAGACAATCTTTGTCCATCTTGATTGGCCGAGCTGGCATGATGTAACTCATACATTTCCCATACACGCAGGGGAAGTCAGAAATACTAGGCATCGTGGAAACCAAAGCTGTGCATGTGCAGCTCAGCTTTTGTTGCCAGATACCTGGAGCGATCAGGCAGGTAAGAGGGATTTTTGTAGAACGGGCATCACCTGTCCCTTTCTGAAACCACTGCCTGCCTAATCATGAATTTTGAAAAATTGATCTTTGTTTCTATTTTAATTGCCAGCATCTGGACAGTTTTAGATTTTTAGAGACCCTTAACAATTGTAGAAGTCACCAGGGCTCCATATCTACACAATTCTGCATACGAACAGTTCAGATGATAAGTTCTTATACCACAATATAGCGATCAACCTACAAATCTGCAGGAACTTTTTTCCCAAGCATATAAATTTGGCCTCCTTTGAAGTGCCCCTACTTATTAATAAGCTTTGACTAATCAAAGCCTAAAAAAATTCTTCTCTAAGCCCATGTGTGTCTGATTGTCTTAAACACTATAAATAAAATAATAGAATCGGTTTTTCCCCTTGGAACAATTTCCATGTGTCATTTGTTAATCTAGCCGTGCTTGAAATGTTTATTTTCATTTGAAATGAATAGGAGAGCAGTGTGAGTATTGTCCCTTCTCTGTACCTTGTATTGTTTCCTGTCACTGTGTATTATTTCCTCTCCCCTCTCCATCCCAGTGTAAAATTTCCTGCCATTCTCCTCTGCCACTTATTACTTGTTTCCCATTACTTTCTTCCTCTAAGTATTGCTTCCTCGCACTCACATAAGTAATATTTTATTGTTCTGTCAATTGCTAGGCTGAAGTTTTATTGTAGGAAGGTGAAAACAAGGGACATGTGATCTGTAGTCATCATATTACCCCACGTGATGAAATATTATTGTAGCAAATAGGGAAAAAATACAATTATGCCCCCATATTAAAAAATATACTCTGATGTTAAGTCTATGTGCACTTTTCTTAGTCACTTTGGAAAGTCCTACAAATAGCTACCAATGAAGTGTAATGGGATGGCAATGATGCTGCAATGATCTTGAGCAAAGTCGTCATTCTCATGTAGGTTGGTGTTGCTTGCAATGCAGTAGGATGAAAAAAGAAAAAAAAAATAATGCGAGGGGTGGCTATGAAACATTGTCACCATTGATTCGCTAGCCTGTAGCTTGTAAATTAGCTTGCAATCGGGCACACCCCGGTCCTGCCCACTGCGTTCTGGATTGGCAGTGATGGTATGGAAACCCCTCCCACTGTGAGCTGCAGTGTCTGGTAGGGGGAACAAGTGAAACATTTGGCTCAGTTAAGAAATGTAGAGGGAAGTTTTATTTTACTTTATGAGGCTTCTGGTTCATGTAGTAATTGGAAGTTCAGCCTATTACACAGAAGACTTTAGATGCGATGTAAAGCTGACTCCAGCCTTCCCTTAATTCACTTGTACAGGTTCTTCACCTAGGGCAGTCTACATGCAAGTGGGCTGTCAATGGACTGATATCCATCAAGAATTTTGATTTTTGTATAAACCCTCACAAGAGCCAGCTCACTCCTTCCATCAAAAATGAGGGCTTTTGAGGTGAATAACAAGACAGTACTGTGATGTTACAGGAAACTATGTACAGCACCCTGCTGGCCTCTTCTACCAGCCTTGATCTACTTGCATTGCATTGTAAACACTGCATGAAAAAGAAGATTTTATTTAAATCTGAATTAGCATATTGATGAAGTGACAACAAATAAAAAGGCAAAATATAAGCGGATTAAGCTCCACTTTTATCACAATGTGTGATTCATCCAAAACATCCATTACATATGCCTGTAACTAAATTACAACATACCATTTCCTAAATTAAAGGTGTGTGCTGACTGGTGACTTTTTATTGGGCTTTGGCCAACAACAGACGTAGCAATCAGGTTGTCATGCCATGCATATAAACAACTGTGGCACATTCATCCAGATTTAAGTCAGGCAGATTCCTACCTCCCAATTCTATGGGATGATAAAAAGGTAGAATGTCGTGGAAGGACACTGCCCTGCCATGACCCCAACTACACAGGCCATGGAGAATCAATACATGAAAATGTATCTAAATACTGCATTTGTTCTGTACAGCAGAACTCAAAAACAGGGACAGCAGGGAGCTATGACTGAATGTTCCCCTGTCTACCTATAAAGAGGGAGGTGAAGCTATCCATAGGCAACCCCCAGGCACCATGTTTCATGCATGGTGGACATTTCCTAAAGTTCAAAGATTATGGATTTGTATCTATAACCTTATCTATACAATTATGCTAATTAATATTCCAAAAAGGGTAGAAAGTGCTTTATTTTCTATATAACCAGTTGATACGTAGAACACATTGTAGATTAGTCAAGTATATTCTAATAGTGGCCCATATCACGATTGCTGTTACTGGATGGCATCATCTATCCCCCTTGATTTCACCAAGCATAAACTAATTTGGATCATGACCAACACCAAACTAACCTGTACCCTACAAAACAATATGAACAAATTCTGTAAGACCTGGGAACTTTGGATAGCTTATATTCAACATTAAATCTTTTGTGAGAAACCATGGGAATCCCCCAATATCACTCTTGGGAAATTGCTGGTACATCAGCTGAACGGGAAAAGTGGTTAGAAGGTTCAGGCTAGCTGGTAGTGGTTCTGTCACCCAAAACTGTCACTAAATATTGTATCCAGCAACAATACTGAGCACTGAGCCTGGTATTCTCTTTTGAGGATCATACCTAGCATCTCTCAACCTGGGGGTTCCTTGAGCAATGAGCAGTTTGTGCTATTTTAAATGACACCAATGACCTTTGGCCATTTGGCATTTCCTACTGACCACCATGCCAATGTATTGTGAGATATAGTAATTAGAGAAAGGATTCCCTAAAGACCTCTTGGTATTCTCAAGGGTTCCCCCATATTAAAAAGCTAAAAAAAGGGCTGATCATGACCATCAACTTATTCTCCTATGCATGCATTTAGTTACTTTATTATTTTGCTTTATCATTGGAGCTTGGCTTACACTAATTTTAGGAATATCCTTCACAAACCTTGCAATATAACACTGAACAAGCCAATGTGGTCTTCCTGGCTGGATGAATAGAAGCTGGTGAAGCCATGGAGTTAAGGAAGGTATGACCCCAATAAAAAAAGTGCTAATCCAAAGAAATCTAAACCCTGGGCATAACAAGTCTTTTGGTTATAACTGTCAATGAACATCTCAGGGTGTCTGCAGCTGGCAGAACCTTTTCCAAATAAACTCTATTTAAGCTATTTGTACAATGCAGTAACAAACAAATGTCAGTGCATTGCAGTGCTCTATATTTCTTATGGGACCATAATGCACAGATTTGCACCACTTATGCTAGATATATTCTTTGATCCCTTATAAATGTTACAGAAATATCCATAAATGTATATTTCCATAATTTCAGCTGAGGTCATAGCCTTGTATTGCTCTCTGACAGGGACTCTTTTACTCCTCCGGAAATTGTCTGCCTATGTCCTTCAGCAGCAGAAAAAATTAGAATAATGCAATTCTGTTACAAACTTTCAGCATATTTAGGCCACTGGAGACATCATGTTTCTGCTGTATGTTTTCATTACTCACTCTTAGTCATCCGATTAGAAATCCTTTTGCTTGTCACCGTGGCCCTTAGGGAGGACATGCCAGATGTTCAGGTTCACCCTGTTTGTCCACAAGCACTTGTCATGCAGTTGTTTTCAGTGATTCACTTGTAATGAGCCAGTTTGTCCCTGTTTGTATGAATACATCTTATTAATTAACAACAAAGGGACACACATTGAGATGAAAGAAATAGTTTTGAATTGTAGCAAAAAATAACTCAAGTCGATATTTAAAGCTTCACTACAAAGTGAGATGTGAAGTGTTTGGGGTAAACTTATGTACTACTTCTCAGTCACTCATTACATGACTGTACATGCCAATTTCATTACCACTGTCTCTCGAGGCAATTACACAGGTGAAGGTTTGAGGACATCTGACCATCACACCTACCATAACGGCCACGCCTCAAAATTATTACATTCAGGTGTTTCTATTGAAGGGTGATGGTAATCAGTGGAGTAGCTACAGACCTATCAGGCCCAATGCAGATTTCTGACCTGCCCCACCCCCCTTTATCTCCCATTGCTCTATCCTGGCTTGATCACTAGTTGGGCCCTAGGGCAGATTCTTGGAACATGTTCCTTCACATCAGTGAGTCTCTCCTCACAATTAAGTCACCTCTCTAACACCATATGAGCCCCCTTCAAATCAGAGTCACGTTTTACATTGGAGGCCCCTTCAAATAAAATTTCCCTGTTTTACACCTGAGCCCCCTTCAAATCAGAGTCCCCTGTTTTACATTAGAGGTCTCTTCAAATCAGAGTCCCTTTTTTTACATTAGAGCCCCTCTTCAAATCAGAGTCCCGTTTTACATCTGAGCCCCCTTTAAATCAGAGTCCCTCGTTCATTTTACATCTAGAACCCCCCTTCAAATCAGAGTCCCCTGTTTTACATCATGAGCCCCCCTTCATATAAGAGTCACATTAGATGCCCTCTTTAGATAAGAGTCACCCCCTTCCATTTACCTAAAAAGAAAAAAAAAGGGCCTTCCAGAATTCCAGACTTTCCTTGCACAGCTCAGTGTATGAACCTGGAAAAGCTGGCTCATAGGAGTGAATGAACTTTCATCTGCACATGCAGGAATTAGGTCACTCCAACCTGGCCAACAAAGATGGCTGATGATCCTGAACCTGGAAGAGTAAAGATGTCACAGCCAGTGATAAAGTGAGGAGAGATGAGATTAGCTAAAAAATTGTGTACAAGCCTGTATTTTTTTTATTGCAGAGACATAACCTGCCCATTCTGCAATAAAGATCCTGTCTGCCACATTTTTTTACCTCTAGATTTAGCTCTATTATATTTGGCTGCTTGCTTTTGTAAACAAAGCCAGCATAGGAGATCTTGTACTACTTCTAGCTTGCTGTGTTACAGATCAGATCATCTATTGCAGAGCCAAGCAGTGATCACCGATGAGTTACTGAAGGTCTGCACTGAACGTGGTCTGAACAGGCCTTGGATTGAAGTGATAGAATAACCCCTACAGTCCCCTAAAGCAGCGGTTGCCAACCTTTCGAACCACATGGACTACTGAATTCATCATTTTAAATCCTGCCGACCAATAATATCAATTTTTATAAAAAGATAAATATATTTGTAAAACAATGATCTTCCTAATGGTGCCTGGCGAGGACTGTGGCGGCTCTGATTCATTGATCAACTCACAATGAAGTATTACTAAGAAGTAAAGTGAAGTATTACTATTGTTACTATTATCATTAGTTGCATTATCTTTGGTATTACTTCAGAAATGCAAAGTATTTGATTACTTTTTCTCACTCATTATGGGTTTATTTCATTCGAATTCAAGACCAAACAAGAAGTGATAGTTATCAAAGTCAAACTATTTGAAGCCATTAAATATAACAGGTATAGCAAATACACAGCTAGGGTCATACTTACCTAAAAAATCATCTGAAAAAAAAAACAAATAAAATAAAACAATGGGATGAGAATCGGTATTGGCGGAGTGGGGTGACTGTTGTAATGGTGGAAACAATACTGAAACAGCGGTTGCCTCATACAACTTAACACTACACTGACGTCACGCTGCGCCTCCCTTGTTTTTCTGTCTCTAGTACATTTTGTGAATTTAGTGCAAAATAAAGATGAAATATATCATTCAGAATTTATTAGAATATTAATTTTGTTTTAATATTAATAAAACATAAAAATTGTAAATAATGTCCATATTTTTCTGTGGACCACCAGGGACCACTGCCTTAAAGAAGACTTAAACTCAAAAACAAAATGTCATCAGAAAGTAGAGCTAATTGACTTAATAGGCATGCAAAGTCTCCTTTTGTCAAAAAATAAAGCCCTGGCTCTTGGTGGCTTTTTGTTTTAGCTGTACATTGTACGATGCATGCACCGTGTAGTGCGGGGCTCTGTGTGTGGTGCCTCTGGAGACCCTATGATGTACATATTTGCAGATTATGGTAGAAGCTCACCACCTACCACTGATTACATTTCTTCTTTAAATATAGGGTCAACATTGTGACCTCTGCTAACCTTGTACCTGCACCACTGCTATTATTGCTACAGTGTACAAAGACAAATAAGACATCTGTGTATGTTTCAGCCTTGTAGTACTAGTTTAGGGAATGTTTAAACTTTCCAGAAGTTTCCTGTGCCCTGTATATTAATTCTATAAAGATCAGGTTTGATAAGTTTGGTGTGAAGAAACTGGAATGACCATTGCACAGACCCTCCCTTTTGTAAATGGAACCTGTTTGAATACTCGCCTCTCCGGCTCCATGATGGCCTGTGGTGATGGCCATCCATTGATGTGTTTCTGCTTTTATTTTCTCCATTTACCTGAATTGTGTTTTCTGACAAATTGAAGATGAACAATTAGAGTGCTCCCGTCAATGTTTTATTGCCATCTTTGTTGCTTTGGAATATGATGGGAAAGTTCTCCATTGCAATCATAGACCAAGATATATTCAGCATGGATAAAGGTTGGAAATGTCAGTGTTTTCTACCAAACTATCTTTTTATAGAAATGTGGACAACATATGCTTGTGCCTAAAGATAAAAAGCCATTGGGATACCCACAGGCAAGGCTGTGATTGGTTAAAGCAGGCCATCCAATCACTTTTCTCCAGAGAAGGCTCAGCCAAGGGGAGTCAGGCCGGGTCTATGGGGCCGCTACAAACATGGTGATGTTCCCCAAACAAACTGTAAATAGCTGAATAGGACAAATGTTCTCCAAGGTATGTGGGCAACTTACTAAAGACAATGGAACTTCAGCACCACTTCACAACATACCCCCAATGATTTTTTTTTTTTTTTCGGGGCTCATACAAGGTATTTGGCAGGCAGGGGAACTTCTAGTCCTTTTACTTCTGCAAAAATAAATAAGTAAGGGGCAATGTCATAATTGGGACATACAGGCATGGGCAGCAATAAAAGATCACTCTGTGCATGCAAACGCACGGCTGTCAGGTCTGTAGCTTTTGACATTGTTAAAAATTACAGCAGCTATAGACCTCTCACCCTCAGCCACCACATTCCATCTTTTATTATATATTTCTTTATATTCCTCTCACTTCCTTTCTTTGTGACACCTGCACAAGCAATATGAGATGTCATAGTCACTAGGAAAATCATTCCTTGCCAGAGCTGTGTGGGCACTCTGGCTACCATCACTTCTGTAGCTTTAGACGTTATTAAAACTACAATAGCTGTAGACCTGTCACCCTCAGTCACCATATACCATATTTTATTATAGATTTCTTTATGTTTCCATCACTTTCTGCCTGTATAAGCAATAAGGGAAGCTGTTGTTTCATAAAGCTAATCCTTGGCAGAGTTGTGTGGGCACCACGGCTACCATCATTTCTGTAGCTTTAGAAAATACTAAAACTGCAATAGCTTTAGACCTGTCACCCTCAGGTACCACATCCCATATTTTATTATAGATCTCTACATATATCCCTCATATTCTTCCTTTGTGACGCCTGCACAAGCAATAGGAGACCCCATAGTCACTAGGAATTTCATGCCTTGGCAGAGCTGTGCATGCACCATGGCCGCCATCACGTCTGTAGCTTTAGACACTATTAAAAACTACAACCTACAGCAATAGTCACCCTCAGTGACCACATGCCATTTATTAATGTGTTTATTTAGATTCCCCTCACTTTTGTGACAGAGCAAGCAATAAGGTTTTACTGTGACAGGAAAACACAGATGGAAATAAAAGGCCGTTCTATGTGTGTTCTCTGGCCGCCATCATGTCTGTAGCTTTAGGGCTGTGTTCCTCAACCAGGATTCTCCAGAGCAGTGGTTGCCAACCTTCTGTACCTCCCAGACCACTAAATTCATCATTTTAAATCCTGCGGACCAATAATATGAGTTTATATAAAAGGATAAATACATTTGTAAAATAATGATCTTCCTAATGGTGCTGACAAGGACTGTGGGGGGTCTGATTCATTGATCAGCTCACGGTTATGTGAAGTATTACTATTGTTACTATTATCATTAGTTGGATTATCTTTGGTATTACTAAAGGAATGCAAAATATTTGTTTGCTTTTTCTCACTCATTATGGGTGTTTTTCATTCCAATCTAAGACCAAACAAGAAATGATAGTTATCAAAGTCAAACTATTTGACGCCATTAAATATAACAGGTAAAGAAAATACACAGCTCAGGTCATACTTACCTAAAAGATCATCTGAGAAATAAACAAATAAAATAAAACAATCAGATATGAATGGGTATTGGCGGAGCGGGGTGACTGTTGTAATGGTGGAAACAATACTGAACATACGGCTCGGCAATGGTTGCCTCATACAACTTAAAAAAGGAACTAAACTCAAAAGTCTTGCAAAACAAACAAAAAAAAAAAAACACTTACCTTTAATCCTGCAGGGCAGTCGATCTGTCTGGAGCTCTTCTCCATCGGGTCCCGCATCGTCCCAACATCTGCCTTAGGGCCGGCGCTCTGGGAGCCTCCATCTTCTCTTCTTTGTCACCCGACCCAGGCGTGAGATCGGGTGAAAAAAACGTGCCGATCTCACAGCGCATTTCCCTTTTCACGAAAAGGCTCCTTCTGCACATACCTGAAATGCTCGGACATGTGCAGAAGGAGCATCCAAGAGTCTCCGGCGATCGAGAATTAGGGGGCATTGCTGCACTGTATTTTTTTTTTTTTTTAAAAAGGGTTTGTTGCACTTAAAAAAAAAAACAAAGAATCAGAATATTTGTACTTAACATAAAAAGGTTGTCTACCCTTTTATGTCAAGTGAAAATTCTGAGTTTAGGTACGCTTTAAGACTACACTGACGTCACGTTGCGCCTCCCTTGTTTTTCCGTCGTCAATTTAGTGCAATATAAAGGCGAAAGTTGTCAGAATATAAGAATTTATTAGACTACACTGACGTCACGTTGCGCCTCCCTTGTTTTTCCGTCGTCAATTTAGTGCAATATAAAGGCGAAAGTTGTCAGAATATAAGAATTTATTTAAATAATATTCTTGTTTTAATATATTTAAAACATAAAAATTGCAAAGAATGTCCAAATTTTTCTGTGGACCACCACAACCGCTGGTGGTTCCTCAATTTGTTCCTCTCAGTTTAGGTGACACCAATGGTCTGACATTCTTCTTACTGACCGCCATACTAATATTCTGTGAGCTGTGCATTGGGTTAGGGCATAGTATTTATAGAAGGGGGAACTTATTTTAAAGCATACCTAAACTCAGAATTTTCACTATACATAAAATGGTAGACAACCTTTTTATTTTAGATAAAAATTCTGTTCGTTGCAACACCTTTTATAAAATAAAAAGGTGCTGCATTGCCCCCTAATTCTCAATCGCCTAGGTGATCGAGAATGAATAGGAGCGCAAAGCCTCCCAGGATATCTACGTCACGTATCCCGTTCTTGGGTGCTCCTTCTATGAGATGTTCGGGCATGCGCAGAAGGAGCCTTTTCGGGGGGAAAAATTGCCATGCCAAGGGGAAAAAATTCCCATGCGAAATCTGCAATTTTTTGCTTATCTACGTCACTGCATTTTACGCCCGGGTCGGGTGACGTAGAAAGAAGAGGAGGCAAAGATGGTGGCGTCCGGAGCGCAGGCATATACGACGCAGGACCGAATGCAAGACACCCCCGGATGGATCGGACTGACCTGCGGGATTGAAGGTAAGTATATTTTTTTTATTTTGGGGTACTTTTGAGTTTAGTTCCTGCTTTAGCCATTGTTTACAACCTAAGTGGACCTGTCCCCCCTCATGATATGACAAAGTCTCTTATTAGAACATAAGAACCCCCTGAATGAGGACAGAGAGCTGCCACAAAGGCCATTGTCCCACACAGTGCAGGTTTTGGTGTCCATTTCTGTCACCTTTCCCACATATTCCAGTGACAGAACAATGGAGGCCGCAGTGGCGGCGTCACGTGACGCAGTCGGCTCTATCGGTTGCAATGCATGAGCCGTATGATCTCCATTATAACCGGCATGGGAGCGCTGGCTGACTTCCCTCTTTGTCCATACTGAATTACCTGTTAGGAAGAGACTCCTCCCTATGGTGAGGTCACATAGCGAGAGGGAAGGAGAGACAGAGCTGGGAGGAAGGGAGGAGAGAGACAGTCAGTGCACCTGAGACAGCTGGAAGGACCGGACAAAGCCCCCCGTGTGCCCCCTCCATGTGGTGCTGAAGGACAGCAGCCTGAACCCCGGGAGCAGCCATACAGGGGGTCACCCAGCTCGCCCACCCGGTGCCCTGCTGTGCAGGATTTGCCCTCCCCCTCCCTCTCCCATTCAATCTGCAGCCCCCCTGATGGATCTTCTGCACTAGCCCAGTCCCCAGGCAGCAGGATCAGAATGAAAAAGAGCTTTTTGGTGCCAGAGATTAAACCTTTGGATGTGTACGATGCCCAGCAGGCCAGGATTTCTGCCTCACTCAGCTGGCTCATCTACAAATGCTATGGCAGAGGTAAGAAGGAAAATGGAAATACCCCCCATCTATAGATCGCCCCCTATGGTGCCCTGATCTGTATTATAGAACTGCATGCAATGTGTGCCCACATCTGGGGTCACATCATGCCCAGTGATAGGGTGCCAAGCCTGTGATCTGGGCCACGGGGGATTTCTGCTTATATTGTGCCTTGTATTGCCATGTTGGTCTTTTAACTGGAAGGTTATTATTTTATTATTATAACATATGACCTGTATGTAAGATCTTACCACATAAGACTTGTAATGGACCTGGGGGTGTCTTTATATATTGTAATTTACTCCTTTATTTAGGATCCTTCCATCTAAGACTAGTAATGAACATGGGGGTATCTTTGTATATTGAAATGTACCCCTTTATTTAAGATCTTGCCATTTAACTCTTCTAATGGACCTGGAGGTATCTTTATATAATTTAATTTACCCCTTTATTTATTATCTTGCCACCTAAGACTTGTCATGGACTAGAGGGTATCCTTATATATTGTAATTTGCCCCTTTATTTAGGATCTTGCCATCTAAGACTAGTAATGAACATGGGGGTATGTTTATACATTATAATTTACCCCTTTATTTGGGATCTTGCCACCCAAGACTTGCAATGGACCTTGGGGTATCTTTATATTTTGAAATTTACCCCTTTATTTAGGATCTTGCCATTTAACCCTTGTAATGGACCTGGGAGTATCTTTAAATATTGTAATGTACCCCTTTATTTAGGATCTTGTCACTAATACTTGTAATGGACCAGGAGGTATTTTTTAATATTTTAATAAATATTTTATCTTTATCTAAAATCTCACCGCATGGGGCTTATATTAGGCCAGGTGGTTATTCTTTACATTATGATAGAACCCTTTATCATAATATTCTCCATTTTATATACACTATTATCAATGTTGTCTCCCACATTAAAAATTATTCCTCTAAACCATTTTATAACCCATCCTCCTATTCACCGCTTTCCAGATTTTCTCATCCTGATAGATCTTGAAATATTTCCTCGCCATCGTGTCCTATGTACGCCTACGTTCCCCTATTGCCAAATCTGCCAACGATCTTACACCTCTAATCCTATTCAGGCCGATGCCCAATCCTGGCATGCCCAATCCCCATTGGTATTTGACCCCAATAAAGGAAAGCTTTTAAAATTCTTAACCCTGTGTACCCAATCTCCTGACGCACCCTGTGCCCACATGGTTAATTTACATAGATCAGGCGTGACTAAGTTAACGTGACTTCATAATTAATATATTGATTGGCCCTCTGAGCTTGATTAATGACTCAGGTAATAATCTAATATTCATTATTGCTATGTACAAATTGTTTGTGTGTCCCTGTATAGGTAGGGGTGTACATAATAAGGGTCCCTGGTATAATAAAAGAGCCCATACCTGCTTCTCACACCCAAGCTCCATCTCTTTATGGGGGGTGTGGACGCCCGGGTTAGGCTCTATGGCATTTATAGGGACCTCTCCCACCTTCTAAAACACATCTCCAAGCTGCCATTAAAAAGGGGATTTTGTTTTTATTTTAATCCTCCCATCACAGCCCATCCTTTGTATGGGTTTGGAAGCCATTGTCTGGGTTTCAGGGTGTGTCGGAGAAAACGGGGTCCTGTCTCTTCATTAAATACATCATTTAATGTGCAGCGCTGCGTAATATGTTGGCGCTATATGAATCCTGTTTAACGATAATGCTGAGGGTTGTATTACAAAGGTGTGCATTTGCTGCAGGCTTTAAGGGGTTAATGTGAGTGAAAAGGCGTTTTACTCGTCCATTGGCTTTGCAGCCATAAACACATGAAATATGTATGTGAGGTGAACCTACCATGTACAGTGTATTTCCTATTTACTGTACGGGGTGTACGTCCGCCTCGGGCCTGCAGGCCCCTCCCGCCCTGTGAGGGTGAACGCACTGACTCATGGTGAACCTGGCCTGCAGGCCGCAGCAGGTGTGACTTGTGTCACCTGCCACAGATGTAGCGTCTTGTTCATGACTGTCATTCTCTGTGTATTACCCCCGCTGACGTTCTGTGTTGGTCACCGTGCCACGTACGTTTGACATATACATGTGACAACACCTGATTAGTATATGACATGTGTACATACCAAGAACCACCTTGTTTATTGTTTGCCAGGAATTCTTCTTCCTACTTTTCCTGCATTTTTAGGAATGAATAATCAGCAAACTATTGGAGGTCCCTGATAGAGCTTCTGTTCACTTTCTGAATTAACAATAAGTTTTAGCTTTTATTTCTATTCTTGTTTTCTTCTTCTTCTGCTTTGTCAGGGTTTTATAGATTGCTTCTGTCACTAAGCATGCACACACCTTAGTTATTGAAGCAACGCATGGCGATGTTTGAATTTTGAATGCATTGCCTTGCAAGGAATGTCTACCTGGGAAAAGTTTGGGGGTGCCTGGAAGAAAATCTAGAATTCTGCAGGGGGGTAATGTAAAGTAGAATTGAATAGAAATGTATCTTCTGGAAATGTTTGTAGCCTGATGGACTTCCATCTGTTGTCAGTGCTATTGAAAAAGTTTGTAGATCAGATGTTTGGACTTTAGTATAGCTTTCATGCGTGTTTCTTCTAGGTTGGGTATTCAAACTTACAGACAGCCATGCAAACAGCATTTTTACAATGGTATAGGTGTTGTCAGGCCACTGTCATTTTGGGGTTCCTTTATACTTGTGCACCCTGTAACGTAAGTGTTTTGTTGTGTTGAAGAGTGCCAAGTTAAGATATGGCACCTTAACAGATGAAGAACCAGACTGGCAATGTATTCCACCATACACATGGTATGTGCCCAGTTTTGCAGGTGTGTTGGCACCCACTATATGTTCATTGAGATGCCACTTCAAAATAAAGGCACCAATGCACATAGTATTGTATTGTAATGTGCTTCTGGTAGAAGGTCCAATGGACAAATGTTGAGATGACCCTAAAGTTGGAGCTGTCGTGCAGTATTTGCCCCTTGCCTTCCCTTTCTGCCAGCCTTCTCCCATTGAATCTGCAGCCCCTCCAGATGGATCTTCTGCTCTACCCAGTCCCCAGGCAGCAGGATCAGAATGAAAAAGAGTTTTCTGGTGCCAGAGATTAAACCTGTGGATGTGTATGTTGCATTGAAGAGTGCCAAGGTAAGACATGGCACCTTAACAGATGAAGAACCAGACCAGCAATGCATTGCATCATAGACATGGTATGTGCCCTGTTGTGCAGGTGTGTTGACAGCCACTATATGTTCATTGAGGTGCCATTGCAAATTAAATGGCACCAATGCACATAGAGATTAAACTTGTGGATATGTACGATGCCCAGCAGGCCCCTGCTAGACTCGGCTGGCTCATCTACAAATGCTATGGCAGAGGTATAGAGGAAAATGGAGACCCCCTCATTATAACCCCATCCATATTGATCTAAATATTGAAAGTTATACACGGGGATGACGGAGTCCTGGAATATTGAATAATCATTGGGAAGCATCTACTTGGTTTACCGCTTTAAATGTACTGGCTGAATATATCTATAAATGGCTTGTATTGTATTCTTAGAGTACACAGTGCTTGCTCATATGGGGCCTTGGAGGCCAAAATACGGAGGCTAAAATATCACCTAGTATTGACCTCACAGTCCCTCATTAATTCTACAGCACCCTGGAGGTTCCCTACCTCAGCTAGGTCTCTTAAAGATTAATTTTAGAAAAATTGATTGATAAACTGCGTATTTTATCTAAGAAACACAACAGCTGAGAGATTGGAGACAACTCAATGATTTGTGGGTCCGTTCTAACTGGATTCCAGAGAATGCCCCCCATGCAGAATGAGTGAACTTACTTTCCCAAAGTACGTCTATGTCTGTTCCAATTTTAGAAATCATCACTTGGGATGAGAGCCCATCACATCTATGCGTTTTAACATTAGCACACAATTTTCCCATTGTTTTTAATGGTGTTAGTTGTCATCTGTTTTCATTGGCCAAAAATAGTCTTTTTTCATTTGTCATTGGTATTGGGCTTTTTATGAAAATGGCAGCTCATGTCAATTCGTGGCAAGACCCCTAAAGCAATTACAAATGCAGGAAACATGGTTGCATAAATTTAAGAAACACCTTCAACCCCCAAGGCTTTTTTTGAACGTAGTGGCTATAACAAAGCTGTCCAACTCGACTTGGCACAAGTAGTAGGCTTTGTTTTCTCTGTACATTTCAAGGACAGATTTTACATTTTAAAACCTTTATAATGCATACAGTGTACATCCCCCTCCCAGGGACGGGGGCAAGGACACCTTGTCTATACAGGGTGTGTCCTGGGAAGATTCCCCATCCATGAGAACTGGGAAATCCTTTAATATCTCCAGACCAGACTGGCAAGGGGAGTAAATGTGGGAACTAGAGTCATCAGGGGGAATGGTCATCATTAAATCATTGCTCATTAGTGGCTCTACCTATATGCCAAGAACTACTACTACTCCGAACTTCATAGATATTTAATAAATGAATATTTTGGGATGTTCCTTGTTCATGCTGAGAACTTAAAAGATCTCTGAATCTATATATGTATTCATTAATATCTGGAAATCTATTGTAGTAAGCAAATTTGCTATTGAAGTCCTGAAAATGTGAATTAGTTGGCAACTGCAGTAATTCCTAATTGGTCCATATGTCCCATATCCCGTCTCCAGAGAGGAAGGTTTGGCATCCCTTGCATCGCTTTTACCGGTCTATTGATGCTGTACATTTTTTATAGAGAGGTTGAACTCGAAGGAACCTTTCTGTCAATTTGTACATATTTTCATGTCTTAAGGAACCCCTGTTAAAATCAATTCATTATTTGTCAGTGGGAAAAATGCCCCTGTTATTTGTGGTCAATTGGAAGAATGTTCCCCTTTTTAACAATGTCCTGAATGCCACCGTAAAAGAAAGTTAAAATGACAATCTCTGGAGCCACACTTTTGAATCTGAAGTAGGGTTGGCTCCAAAAATTTGCTGGCACTACAAAATCCAGTGTCTGCCCAGGAATACAGAACCCTGGTCTGATTGCTTGCATACACCATGAAAGCTATTCTGATATTATTGGGCTTTCTGTATATTTATATACAACAAATCTTCCAGCAGTGACATGAAAAGTAAGAAGGATAGCCTCATGGGAATTCTGGATTTTGTCATTGTGTTTTAGTGGCTGCCAGATAGACCCTTAAAAACAAGGCTTTGTCTATGGAATGCAGTAGTAATGTATTAGGATTAGATCAAGTCAGTGTATCCTAAAAATCATATTTTAAATATTGGGTAGGATAGCTGCCTTTCTGTCTTTAACAGCCATCAAACAGCCAACTATCTTTTTTTGGCACTTTTATGAACTGTTTTTCCCTTTACACTTTTCCATGAAGAATAGAGAAAATGCGGTCTTATGTTTTCTTAATTCCGCCAGTCAGATGGAACAAATAAATGTCTGTGTCGCTATTACTCCTTGTGGTTTCTCCTACCAGCTCATACGTCTTGTACAGGCATTCTGGATGGCGGTGAGAGATCAGCCATCAATGGGCACACACACCTTGTAGTACATAGACGAAACATCCGTAAAGTCATGGTCTCCAGAAAAGTAGGTTCCCAAAGTCTCCACTTAGAATTTGTTTTAAAAAGACCAGTAACCTATGAATTGTGTTCTATAATAGTATTTCTTTTCTGTCTTCCTATTTGAACTGGAGAGGAAGCTGTGACATCTACATGGAGGCTACCATTACTGATGGCTTCTTCTGAGAATGCCAATTGCTTGGCTCTCATGCTGACCCTCTGACTGTTATAACTGGCATCATTGGCAAGCTATGTGTTTCTTTTAATGATGGATTTACTTTAATCACTAAGCTTGTACAGTCTTGTGAAGTATCTGTTACTGAATATTCATTAAACCAGAGTGGATAAAGTAGACAGGTGTAATCCACTACTTAACATTATATAGGCATGACGAAAATTTGGCAAAATAGATACTAGAATTCTACTGACTTGTTCAATGGCAATTCAATCAGCTTATAATTGCAAACATTTTTCAACAGATCAGCTGTTGGTACATTTCCTTGATCCTCATTGTCATTGTTTGCATGAAAATCCAGTTGAAATCGGCAAACCCTGGACAATGTATGGGTAGTATAAAGGTAAGGGTGTGCAAATCTTTTATTCTGCACCGATTCAACAGGCTGATGTGACATTTGGGCTGTGTAGGGCTTCCCTTGCGGGTGATGAGAAATGCTTATTATTTCATGCACAGATTTTCCAGCTTATTGGACAGGCAAACGTTTCCCTGCCTGTCGGTTTGGGTGAGACAGCAGCCTGTCTATGGCCATCCTAAAGGCAAAACGTTCATCACTGACCGTAAATGTTACGTGTGCCAAAGGTTCATCACAATGTACAGAAACTGCCAGCATCTACTGGAATTCTGCTTCTTGTAGTAATCAATGATTTCCATATTCTATGGATTAATGGATAACGTGCTACAATATTTACTGGCAAGGTGTCATTCTAGCTTTAGACATAGTTTGGTTGCTGAAGCCATGCAATGGCATCTCACTTCTGCCAAACCTAGGCAGACTGGCACTGTAGACAGGTGAAAATTATGGTGGACCCCCGTGGAAATTGTGTTTTTAGGGATCACAAGACAGTCATTTGTCCCTCTGCTTGACCCCGGTATGCCTATGTGTCATGGAAGCAATTCATTGTAATGGATCCTCTTTCTCTCTACCACTGCTGGGTCCTAGGTCCCCAGTCTGATCCTGTGCCATGCTGGTGATTCTTTTTCTGGCATCAAGTGACAGTGATTGCTAAGAATGCAGAGAGATCATTCGCATTTTCCTTTAGTGTTTCTCCTTCACTTACCAGGGAATCAGGGAAGTGTTGATTCTCCATCACTCTGGTTGAGATTCTGCAGAATTTTGAGCAGCAAGGGAGCCATGCTCCAGGGGCAGGTGTGATCTCTTTAGCAATTGAGTTGGTGCCAGCGATGGCATCACTAGTGTGACATGGGCCTTGTGCCACACATGCCAGACTGATGCATGGAGGCTCAGAGGACTAATCAGTTGTGCAGCAATGCATGAGAACATTTTATGAAAAAGAGATAATAGAGTAATGGCTTCAGCTATACCTGCTGCAAATGCTATTCCTAACTTAATGCATGGTGTGATTTATAGCACTTTTATCTTCCGCCAGACCTATCCATTAGTTTGTGTGTGACTGGCTTTACCAGCATTACTTTGTGAGCTTTACCAGGGGAAGGGCTGGATTAGTGTTTTCTGTTACTCTGTGGATTTTGTCTATGTGTAATTACAATACTTAATTAGAATAATTACAATGATCATGGATGTGGGTCACCCAGGAGATCTGTTTATTAGGAAAATAACAGTACAATGTCTATCAGCCATATACATGTCTATCAGCCATTGATCCACATGACATTGTCTCATCTGTGAATATCAGAAGCTGATAATTTACGATGTTTTCAAACTGACTGCCTAATAAAATGTATTCCTAGGCCCTGTATTTTGATCTGATGCATGCCAGACACATAATGCGTTGTGATAATCCCTTGGCCCTACGGTTCTTATAGATATTGTGACGTCATTGCACGCTGCAGTGCTCACATCATTGTGTATGAAGCTTCTGCCTAGCTGTACAAGACATGGTATGATGCAGCCTGGCCGCTCTCCATGTTGGAGATCTCCAGAAGATGGATCCGGCATTTGTACGGTTATCCTCAGCCTCGGCCCCTCTTTGTTCTGTAGCTATGAATTAAACATTGCAGATCGGAGATGCTGCTGAGTGAGATTTACACTCTCTCTGTGTCTGGTTCCACTATATATCCTTCTGAATGCCTCTGCATCTTCATGGCTTTGTGTATATGGACGGGCAGTTCTGTGTAATTTATGTATGACAAAATTTTGGAATATGATTATGGAATCTGATCAGGGTTTGGTGTTGGTACAGTATAAGGATAGGCATGGTGTATTATTTGGGTGTTTTCCATCAGCGGCACTGACGATGCATGTTTTCCAGATCTTTAAGAGCTTGTATTTACATGAGAATGATGGAAGCACCACAAATAAACTGATTGGGGGCATGATTCTTCAAAAATACTCTGGGATGCAATAAACCCACTGCATGTTTTTATGCCCCTGGTTTGCCTGCGTGGGCTTTCACACATAAAATGTGCTGCAATGCCACAATTATAACCATTATTATTATTACACAGTATTTATATTGCGCCAATATATTACGCAGCACTGTACATAGTCAGCTGTCCCTCAAAGGAGCTCACAATCTAATGTCCAACCATAGTCATGTTATTAATACAGTCTAAGGTTAATTTTGGGGAGAAGCCAATTAACCTAACTGCATGTTTTTGGAATGCGGGAGGAAAGGGGAGTACTTGGGGGAAACCCTTTCATACAAGGGCAAACCTGCAAACTCCATTGAGATAGTGTCCTGGCCGCAATTCGAACCTGAGACCTAGCGCTGCAAAGGCCAGAGTGCTAACCACTGAGCCATTGTGCTGCTCACATTTCTAGAAAGCAGATCCAAATCCAATAATTAAAAATAAATAAACATATTTAAAGTCTATAGTGTGCAGAAAACACTCCGATATAAAAATAAAAACGTGTCATTGGTAGTAGTAGACTGCAAAGAAAGACTGCTGCTCTGTGTGTGGAAGCAGCCTCTCACTGCAGAGGACCATCATGCCCCTGCAGAGGACCATCATGCNCCTGCAGAGGACCATCATGCCCCTGCAGAGGACCATCATGCCCCTGCAGAGGACCATCATGCCCCTGCAGAGTCAGACCTACATTGCTCCAATCAACTGGGAGTATTTGGCTCTATAGTATGTAGTACCACTGCCTAATAACTAAACTTTACTTGGGGTTTAACAAACTTTTGTTGCTTTTTCAATCCTGCCTAGAAGGTTCCTGTTCTGGCACTTCTAGTTATGGAGCAATAACTTTATCCAAGTTGTGCTCCTGCGTTGTAACCTTGTCATATGCACCCCTGATGGGAACTACAAGTGGTTATACGAACAGACATTGTGCAGATGTGGTCCACCCTTACAAGAAGGAGATCCAGAGCGACAGTTTTGTTTTTCTCTAAGCTGCCGTGCAGCCAGTCTGCATGATATCATGAAAGTGTGGGTCACAGATAAACTTTGTGTCAGATCCTCATGTGAATACTTGATCTGGAATTGATGCAATCCCCTGGTGATCTGGGAACCCCTGTTTGCAAGGCAGAAGATGTATCCCCATATGCATCCATTACAAACTCCCTATTTCTCAGCATAGAAAAAGTATCATTGCTGCTGTAAGAGCCAATTTACACCTTTGCAGTACTGCGACACATATTACATTGCGTGCCATTTATTTTGAATAGCACCGCCACCCACATGTGATTCTCTAGCATGCCAAAAATGGTGCATTTTTAGGTAACTGAGAAAAGTTTCTGCCTTGCAGTGCGTACTGGGTGGTATACATAGCTTGTGTTCTTCTTGCTGGTTAGATGTAAAAATGGGCCTGTGTGAATAGAGGGATAAATTATATTGTCGAACTTTTTTTTTTCAATGCAGATAGTCAGCTTTTCTTATCTTTTCTTTTTTCCAGTTCCCAAATAAGCCTCATTGATAGAGGTCCCGGCCATATATGAATATGGACCTAATAATAGGCTTCAGTGGTTTTCTTGTGGGATGCCAGGTTGAGAAGTGAATGAGGATGTGCCCTAGGGGCATATGAGGTCCAGGGGTTTCTGAAGGGCTGCTATGCAATGCTGGCATGTGGTTCTTAAGTATCCAATGCCAACGTGCACCCCCCTCTCTTTCCTATTATCCATGGCCAACTTCAGCAGCATCAATTGCAGCAAGTCTTGCTCTTCTTGCACCCTTCTCCTGCCTTTCCTACCCTTCCCTCTGCAAAGTTATGGGACAGTGGTGTAACAGTTGCCAGTTTATCTGTTTGAGCTTTTGGAGTCACTACAACTTTGTCTTTTAAAATAACCTATAGTCTTAAAATGAAATTAAGAGCTGTCATGCAAAGTACATTTTGGAATCCTGCTGACAAACAGCTCATTGTCTAAAAAGATACAAAGTGTCAAGCATTCCTATTCCAAGGCCCAGCATCTACATTACAAGTGTATCTTGTGTCCCTCAAGTGTAATGTGACCTACATACTGGAGCATGCAGAGTTTACTAACTGTAGATGTGAAGAATCTGCTGTGCTCTGTTATACACCATACTGCACACTTTGTGTGTCCTTCC